>NC_086351.1:18244482-18544482 GCF_036324505.1 Eleginops maclovinus | reverse complement strand
CCAGGCTGACGAGGCGAGGAGTGGTTTCCTGGGTTGTGGCAGGTACCTTCTGTCCGGTGGTGTGTCTCCTTCCCGCGGCTAACCATTCAGCCCCAGTTTGGCCGGGACTACAGTAGCTAGCGTTAACGTTATTGGGATTGCGGGTCTCCGAACCCCAGCGGTGGGAGGCAGACAGGCGGACCGGTCTAACGGCTGCAGATGCTGGAAACACCGGACATCTCTCTCTCCTCGGCTGTCTGTATTGTGCCCAGGTCGCGCCTCGGGGAAAGTTATATAATCAAAAACACGGCGGGGACACACTCCGAGCGTGGCCGCTGGTACTGTGTTAGTTTGGTGACCTAATTCTCTGATATTTTTTAACGGCAGATTTTTTTAATGATCAAACGGCGTCATCATTCAATGTGATACGTCCTGACGTCATTCCTCGGCGACTCTGGCAGATTACAATTTCGGAAACAAGGACAAAAAACATAGAATTTAACCACTACTATATACTATTTACGAGGGGAATGTAGCTTTACACTTTTCAGAAAAATGATGAAACGCTATTTAAAGCAGGACCGTAAACGAATTCGTTTCCCCCACACGGCTGTCCTCACATGACCCGTCAGGGCAGCACGAGAAGCTACTTGAGGACACCGACATTGTCAAGCCTCTCAAAACAACCCAAAGCCTGTGCAAAAATAAAATACAATTGCTGCTGGTCGGGTTTGTAGGTTTAACAAAATCTAAAACGTTTTTTTTTAAAAACATGTTTATAAACCAAAGATGACCAAAAGCAGAAGATAACTTGTCCTTCCTAGGGTGTAATTTCAGCTGAACAACCATAGAAATGTAATAGGATACACAGAAAAAACCGTCAAACAAGAATTCAACACTGGGATTTATACACAAATACACACCTTGTTTATAATTCAGTAGCTATCATATACAAAATAAAGTGATTTTTTTTTGGTTTACAATGGTCTGGAACAATTTAGTATTGTACTTTTTAGACTTTAACAAAATATGCTAATGATTTGCATTATGGGAAGAGTAGAATCCAGCTTTTTTTAAGACTATTCACTTATAAAAGTTAAAATGTGTGGTCCCTGTGCACAAAACAAGACAACTCGAGAGGTATTTCAAGCAAGCAAATCATATTCCCCTACACCATAGTGGCCATGTGAATTACGATTTTGGGGACAAACACATAAAAAGACAACATCTTGAGAAAACATTTAATTAAATATAAACAAAAAAGTTAGTACAAAGATTAGGCTAATGCACAAATATAAGTGCTTGTATAATTCTATGAAAATATAACCTATGTATATTTACATAGCTAACAGGATGATGTGTGATTATTAAAACAAAAATGAATATTCTTCCTGTAGAAAAGTCAGCAGAAGTCTTCAATTTCTCGTTCCAACTCCTAATCAAAATGAGAAAGCAGGATAAGAAAAAGGATTAGAACTATTAAAGGTACTTAAGGCAAATAAAACACATACCTGCTGTATTTGCATGATGTAAATATTAGTGAAATTGTTAGCTGTTGATGGTACAAGTAAATGTGTTTGCACTCATAAAAAATAACTAGAGTATCAAAAGGCGCCTGAATGTGGGTAATATAATACCCGTTACAATTCTCAGTAACGCAGTTCAACATATTTTAACCCGAAATGATGTGGTGTTTTGTTTTTAAGAAAACACAAACATCGCAAGACATTCCGACACCAGAGGAACAACTGTGCGGGTAGAACAGTTACTCAGTACGTCTGTTTACTATTGGTTAAGAGGGCTGCAGAAACAGATTCGCGATTGAGAGCTGCAGGCTCGGAATGGAGAGCTGCAGGCTCACAATGCAGAACTGCAGGCTCGGAATGGAGAGCTGCAGGCTCAGATAAAAGAAAAACACAGTGTGTGCAGGCCAAAGCAACAGAAGGTAACTTTCTCTCTCGGTCTGCTATGCTGGTTGAACCCCGAGAAGTTCAGACTCGTTGAAGATATGCAGCCTCTGTCCTCTGTGGAATCGCCGACATGTTATTGATAACACACAGAGACGTAATGTTACCGGTATCAAATATTATTTAGCCAAGGTAAACGGAGCATACGTTTGATTTCAGCATACTGCCATAGATAGCTTTAATTAATTAGCTGCAATAAACTACATTTTAGCATTTAAAGCCCTACTTTTGCAGTTATTTTTGGTGAAATTAACTCAAAGTAACGCAAAAGTAGTGTAACGCACTACATTTCAGAGACAGTAATAACGTAATGTAACTTATTACTTTAAAAAGACAGTAATAAGTTATATGTACTGTATTACATTTTGGAACCAACTTGCCCATCACTGGTTATCAGTATGGTCCGAAACTAACCTGTATTAGTAACGTTTTGTTGTAGTCGCGTCTGTGTCTGTAGATGCTTTGGCAGAGCAGAGCATAGAGTTTCTCCAGCTTGTAAACCTCATAGCTTTCAGTCTTGGTCACTACTCTCTCCAACAGCTCCTGAAAAAATGAGTGGGAAAGCAAAAGAAAAGGCAATGAAATGCTGATTACATTTTAATTGTCAAACTTCAAAAACTCCTATGAAAAAAAGGCCTAAGAGTACAGGATGAGGGAAAGATAGTTTTATCTCATCTGTTTCTTAGGTTTCCAGTTAAGTCATGATGGAAAAAAACCTGTCTGACCAGAAACTATAAAAAGACTGAAGAAAAAAAAACATTCTGCCAACCGCAATATCTCACACACCTTTAATCTGTCTCTGTCCACCACCAAAGGAGGAGTTTCCTGTTCAAGGATCTGCAGTGCTTTCTCCACATCGACTTTCTGCTGCTGCAACACACCGTTCTTGAGAGCCCGTGTTACTCGCCTTACACCCCGCTCTGAAAAACATGCAAACAATATAATAGATGGCAATCTGCTGACACAACCAAGCTAAAACCCTGATATTGCACTTGTTATAGTATCTCTAGAAACACTACATACACTAATATCAAACCTTTGTCTGTGTCCTCCTCTCCTCTGCGAGCTGCAGAGACGTCTGTGGTTGAGGTATTTGCTGCTTCAGCCTCCATTGGTTCAGCAGGGCTGTTCTGCTCTGCCTCCTCTACAGTAACTACCTTGTTACTGTAGTCTGTCTCTGTTACAGCTCGACAATTTTCAGTCATAGTTTCGGTCAGCTTTTGGCCGTTAGTTTCGGCCCTTTCCTCTGTGTTGGATTGCCCCTGGGTGTCTCCTTCTGTCACAGTGTGGCTGTCCTTGTTAGTGTCAACGGAAGTGCTTTCATTAGTCTGATTTCCTCCCTTTAACGCTTTGTTTTCCTCAGACTGGTCGGGTTGATCTTTATCCACAGTTTCTTTTTCAATCGGGTCTTCATTTTCTGGTTTCCCTGATCCACACAGGAAAACCTTATCTTCAGCAGCCTGACTCTTCTCCTCTCTTCCCTGCTGACTGTCCTCCTCTTTCTCAGTAGGCCCAAAACTCACTTCCTGGGCTGGTGCAGGCCCCGACTCCACCATCATCTGATCCTCGTCTCCTTCAGTCCCTTTCTCACACTCCGCTGATCCCCTCTTCTCAACCTCCTCCTCTTCATCGTCTCCATCTTCCTCCTCAGACTCCAAGTGTGCATCATCTCTGGATGTGTGAGGGGAGCAGGAAGACTTCTTCTTTGCCAGAAAGCCAGAGGACCAGCGACTTTTCCGCCTTCTCTTCTTCTGGGCTGTGGAAACAATTTGGGGGGGGGGGTGAAGATTTTCTGATAGATCTTTAAATTAAATCATGTCTAAGCTTTGTATAACCCCGCCTCTTTCAAGCAAAATACTCAAACCGTTAAACTTTCTTTAGTTTATTTCTCCAAGCCGTAGCATATTTTCCCTACAAATTACAATACTAGTCAATCTCATTCATATTTAGATGTGTTTTACAGTGTTCTTTACCTGTGTTCTTAGGGGTTGTAACAGAGGAGGCACTTGTATTGAGACAGGCAGCAGCTGTGGATTGAGCCGGTTCACTTTGTGGTGTCTTTTCAGTGGTTTTGGCATCGGTAGGAGATTTGGACAGTTTGGGAAGAACGTGGTAGAAAGAGGGAGCAAACTGGACCGTGGCACAACCTGTTAAATAAGCACAATGTTTTAATGTCGTTCTTCACCTTAATGAAAGGAAATTCATTCTGAAATGAGTAAGGGACCAAAAACGGAACATAGAAGTTTAAATTCAAAGACTTGAGCTTAGAGCAGGATACATCATGACAGTTTTCAGAGAAAGTAACTTAATGTAAATCAGTCAAGTGTTTGGGTAACTAAAATGATCGTTCTGGTTAATATTTTCAATCTGGACACAAACACATGTCTGGGTGATCAAAGGGTCTAGGGCAATATTACATTTGCTTCCCTCTACATGTTTGTATGTACAGTGGGGAGAACAAGTATTTGATACAGTGCCGATTTTGCAGGTTTTCCCACTTGCAAAGCATGTAGAAGCCTGTAATTTTTTATCATAGGTACTCTTCAACTGTGAGTGACAGAATCTAAAACAAAAATCCAGAAAATCACATTGTATGATTTTTAAATAATTAATTTGCATTTTATTGCATGACATAAGTATTTGATACATCAGAAAAACAGAACTTAATATTTGGTACAGAAACCTTTGTTTGCAATTACAGAGAGCAGATGTTTCCTGTAGTTCTTGACCAAGTTTGCACACCCTGCAGCAGGGATTTCGGCCCACTCCTCCATCCAGATCCTTCAGGTTTCGGGGCTGTCGCTGGGCAATACGGACTTTCAGCTCCCTCCAAAGATTTTCTATTGGGTTCAGGTCTGGAGACTGGCTAGGACACTCCAGGACCTTGAGATGCTTCTTACAGAGCCACTCCTTAGTTGCCCTGGCTGTGTGTTTCGGGTCGTTGTCATGCTGGAAGACCCAGCCACGACCCATCTTCAATGCTCTTACTGAGCGAAGGAGGTTGTTGGCCAAGATCTCGCGATACATGGCCCCATCCATCCTCCCCTCAATACGGTGCAGTCGTCCTGTCCCCTTTGCAGAAAAGCATCCCCAAAGAATGATGTGTCCACCTCCATGCTTCACAGTTGGGATGGTGTTCTTGGGTTGTACTCATCCTTGTTCTTCCTCCAAACACGGCGAGTGGAGTTTAGACCAAAAAGCTCTATTTTTGTCTCATCAGACCACATGACCTTCTCCCATTCCTCCTCTGGATCATCCAGATCAGGGGTGCTCAACCTTTTTTGAACCAAGATCTTCTTTTAAAGTTGATAGTGTGTCGAGATCTACTAAGCCATATCGAAAGTCGTAGCGTAGCCACAATTAATTGTGCATCTATATAATAACACAATGTTCTGACACAAAGATCAAGTTTGAACAATAACAATACATTTATTGAAGTAAATGTACGTCGTTGGCCTAGGATTGGCCTGTAACAACACAACAACATACAACCCAATTAATACAATGCCTAATTTAAGTTGGAAAAGTGGTTCTCTACCTTAGTGGGACTTCTGGCACAGAGGAGGAAGCTAGTCTCTCATAGGCCGGACAGTAGGAGCTGAGTGCCAGCCGTAAGCAGGCCGCAAGGTGGTTATCAGTATTGGTTGATCTGTATTTTGACTAAATGATTTTCATATGTGAAAAGGCAGACTCACACAAATATGTTGATCCAAAAAGTGAAGTCAAATTCTTTGCAGTTTGTCTGAGGTTGGGGTACTTCTCTTTCTGCATAAGATTCCAGAATTGGACATTTGTGTCAGGTGTAGCTCTTGATTTGAGCTCAATGTCATTATTTAGTTTGAGGATCTCATTCTCAATAGCACCGCTATCCAGGTTGAAGAGTGATGCCACTTTGGACGTTATACAATCCACATCTATATTTTCCCCAAATGGAAAACTGACAACAGGCTCAATGGATGCAAAGTCAGTAAAGCGCCTGTCAAATTCTGACAACATGCTTTGCACTTGAGCATCATAACGTGCACTCTCAAGCTCCACACAGTCTTTGCCCTGAGGCTTAAGTTCTGTGTCCATGTGTGGAAAGTTCCGCAGATCTCACTGTTGCAACCTGCTTGATAGCAGCTGTAACTTGCTTTTAAAAGGTGTTCACGGAGCTGATCATGTTGATGATGTGTTTGTTCTTACCCTGCAGCTCTAGATTGAAGTTATTGAGCTTGTCAGTCAGATCAGTAAGAAAGGCTAAATCCAAGAGCCACTGACTGTCTTCTAGCTGTGCATATTCAGCATATGGTTTGAACATTTCAGACATTCTTTAATTTCGGGCAACAATTCAGAAAACCGTTCCAGAAATGTACCTCTGCTGAGCCACCTTACGTCTGTGTGCAGCAGCAGATCTGTGTGTTCTGCACCGGTCTCCTCCAGTTGCGCACGGAATAATCACGTCTGCAGACTCCTGGCCCGAACAGAACACGCAATCTTGTTGGGCACATCCATCACGTCTTTCATATTTACAATCTTCCCGCACAACCCTTGCTGGTGAATTATACAGTGGTAATTCAGGAAATCCGGGAAAGATGCTGACTGTTTGCACAATCCAATGAACCCAGCAGTACGTCCAATCATTGCTGGAGCCCCATCGGTTGTAATGGAGATGAGTTTGAAGAGGGGCAACTTGCTCAACTTGCTCTTACGAACGAATTCCATAAAAACCTGAAAAATATCTGTGCCTGTTGTGTGCCCTTTCAGAGGCAAAATAGTCAGCAGCTCTTCTTTGACACTCATATTGTCAAAAACCATTCTAATGAACACACATAGCTGAGCCACATCCACAACATCAGTGGATTCATCGAATTGCAGAGAAAAACACTCCCATGTGTCAACATCATTCCTCAATTGCTGTTCAACATCCTCCGCCATTTCCTCGCGTCGCCGTGTAACAGAATTTCTTGATAGCTGCACATCCTGAATAGCAGACACAATCTCCTTTCGATATTTAAAATCGGCAAAAAGCACATCAGCAGCTTCCATGAACGCGTCTTTCACAATCTCACCATCCTTGAAAGATTTCTTTCCTTTTGCAAGAACACGACAGACACGATAAGAAACTATGGTTGCAGCCTTACTCGTTGTATTGGGCCTGGTAAAAATGGACTGTTGTGCTGCTAGCTGACTTTTCAATTCCTTGACTTTTCGGGCGCGAAGTGGTGATTTAGCTGGGAAGTTTGTATCGTAGCTCTTGTGGACCGTCTTGAAATGCCGCTCCAGATTCCCTTTCTTTGGTAAAGCCACATTTGCATTGCAGATAAGACAGATGGACTTGGCATTCGAATACACAAAAAAATAATCCTCCTCCCACTCTGATTGAAAATGTTAAGTTTTAGATGTTTTAGCTTCACTCGCTCTAGTCAAGCTTCTCGCGCCCTTCCGAGTCGTTAGTTAGAACCTAGCAACCATACCATGCGCACGCAGATAGAAAGAAGCGCGTGAGACTTTTTCTTTGATTATGCCTGATCTACCTTACTATAGCTGTACAAATCTACACACTGCTTCAGGCGATCAGCAGTTCATTGTGCCTATTTAAGATGTTTTAAGTTGGAAGTTTTAATGTAGGCCTATTTTACACAAGAGTAGGAGGATAGCCTACACACAACATTTTCTCGCGATCGACTGGAACTGATCCCTCACCTTCCTCATGATCATTGATGCCCCACGAGGTGAGATCTTGCATGGAGCCCCAGACCGAGGGAGATTGACTGTCATCTTGAACTTCTTCCATTTTCTAATAATTGCGCCAACAGTTGTTGCCTTCTCACCAAGCTGCTTGCCTATTGTCCTGTAGCCCATCCCAGCCTTGTGCAGGTCTACAATTTTATCCCTGATGTCCTTACACAGCTATCTGGTCTTGGCCATTGTGGAGAGGTTGGAGTCTGTTTGATTGAGTGTGTGGACAGGTCTCTTTTATACAGGTAACGAGTTCAAACAGGTGCAGTTCAAACAGGTGCAGTTAATACAAGTAATGAGTGGAGAACAGGAGGGCTTCTTAAAGAAACACTAACAGGTCTGTGAGAGCCGGAATTCTTACTGGTTGGTAGGTGATCAAATACTTATGTCATGCAATAAAATGCAAATTAATTATTTAAAAATCATACAATGTGATTTTCTGGATTTTTGTTTTAGATTCCGTCTCTCACAGTTGAAGAGTACCTATGATAAAAATGACAGACTTCTACATGCTTTGTAAGTGGGAAAACCTGCAAAATCAGCATTGTATCAAATACGTGTTCTCCCCACTGTATGTATGTATGCACAAATATTCAAATACATGCACTCACCTCTTGCGTTGCGTGACACTTTGCTCTCCTCGCAAATCTTTTCGAAATCTTCATCCAGTTCATCTTTGATGATAGCATGGACGGTGTCCTTCAGAGCACATGCTCTGTGGCGGATCTGACGGTCTGGACAAAACACACGCACGACACAAATGAGCAAAATGCAACATTTATGTTCAAACAGCTGCATTATAACAGTCGTTTATTTGTTTTCTTGTGAGGATGTTTTTGCTGATCACGATGTGTACCTGAGGGGTCTCTGTCTGGGTTATATTCAAGGGCATTCTGCCAGATGAGATCCACGTCGTAGAGGAACTCCTTCACCGTCTCATACTGATGGCGGTCGATCTTAGAGAGAACTGTCGACAGGTCCATAGGCTGCTTGATCACCTCAGCATAATCCGGCACCTAAAACACGACAAAGAGGCTGCTGTGAGTGATGTAGGGAAACGGGATGGGACTGAGCACTGAATAATAAGGCTTATTATGGGAACATCGATTGTAATGAAGGATTATAAAGGAAGAGCTACCTCTTCTAAATCCACAGGCTTTGTAAAAGCCTTGAAGCGTTTGTCTTGGGACAGGCGGTTGGTGACATCACGCAGGAAGAGGCGGAGCTCCCTGAAGGTCCCTTCGTCCTGCTCTGCCAATCGCTGAGTCTCCTCTTCTGTCAGCTGACGTGGGGGAGGCGGAGGGGCGACAGGGAGCACCTCCAAAGCATTGAGCACTGAAGAAAGTGGAATGTTGACAGAGGAATACCAAGTGAAATTAACTATTAACCATAAAACTTTTGGTTTGCAGACAGCCTTCCTTTCTTCTGTGTTTACACTCCAACAACCCTCCACCTGAGCATCTTGTATCCTGATCCATTTGGGCAGGATGTTCTTTCTCAAACCTCCCACCTGTTTCCTTGTTTTGCCAACCTTTACATTTGTCCATCCATGGAAGGTTTAATGAACATTTTTCAGGTGTTTTTCTAAACAAGCAAATCAGTCACAGCGATGGCTGTAGTGTAGCCAATAAGTGTATGACATCATCATTAAAATACGACATAAAGTTCATGTTAAATACAACAAAAACCTGATTAATGCTATTCTAGTCCTCAGCTTGGTTGGGACTTAAACTTACTTTAACTACAGATCACTCCAATCAACAACACAACTGTACCTCTCTGCATTGCTGCATGTGTGTTATTTTATTCAGCTTTTAAATATTATGTCGTTTTTAACATTTAGGTAGAGACTCTAAATAAGCCCAGTAGGTTCTTTGCCTCTTCCTGCACGGTCTATCATTTGTTTTCCGTTATGTTGTGTATTTTTCGATTATGCAAAACCATTAAATTAATTAAAAATGAATCAAATAAACTGTCTTTCATAACTTAACTCGAATGTATTCCTCACCAGCTTTCTTTTTTGAAGCCGGGGCCTTGCACGCCTGATTGAGGATTAGTTCCTTAAAGAAGTTTCTCCTTTCTCTGCTGGTGGGCACCTGGACATGGAAAATCTCCCCGTACTCCATCCGGAACAACTCCTTTACCTGAGACAAGAACAGAAGGAAAAACAGCAGAAGTGTGGATGAGTGTGGTCAGTGGTAGAAAAATCTTCTGTAGAGAGAAAATGATACGCATTGACATCTTGTTTTCCCTCCACAACTATTTCCTTTAATGTTTCCTCCTGTTCCAGTGCTCTCAGTCTACAGGGCTTCCCTCCTCTTACCTCCACACTTAGTTGGTCATATTGCAGGTTGCACGTAGCAAGGAGCAGTATAGGAGCGAAGGCGGGGATGGAGCTGAGCAGGCTGAGGAAGGTGGCTCTTAAAGCTGGGCTCACAGTTTCCCACCACTGTCCGATGTGAGGGATGTACAGGATGCTGGGAGATGTCCGCTTTGCTTCTACAAAGATCTGCAGGAAAATAGACAAACAAAGATTCATTGATGATATTTATATTTACATAAACTGGATATAAAACAACAGATGTCCAAAAACATTGGCACTTACACAGAACAGTGGCAAATTCATGACAAATATGACAGGATGGTAAAGGCTAAATTCAGACATCAAAATGTATCATGAGGATATAGAATAGAACAGTTCACCATTTTAATAATTATAATTAATATTATTTTTAGGCAATAAGTGATTTTAGGAAAGTAAAAATAATAAAACAGTCCTGGTAACGGCCTCTCTTTATTTCACTATAAAACGTGGGTCATATTTAATGAGCAACTCCCAGACAGCTCTTCTGGTAATGTGACAGCCAACAACATGGCTCTTTCATACAAGTATCTGTGAGTAGTACATATTTATCCCCACAGCCCATTTGTAAAGGAGGCGGGGCCCATGAACTACAGTCACTGTTGCAGCCATTTTGGCCAGTGAGGTCCACTGAACAGAACACACTGAATTTGACAAAGCTGCAAAGATAAAGGGCATGCCTGAATGTTTTACTTTGCATTGTTTCACATTTACCTGAGCACAGGTCTCTTCTGGTGCAGTTGCGCTGGCTCCGAACAGCACGGCCATGTCCAGTGTGTACACGGTGAACTTCTCCAGAGCGTGGAGGACGGCAGGACCCAGGTGGGAGCTCTGCCCTGAGCCCAGCCTGCCCATCAGCAGCAGCCTGGGCCGGTAGGAGGTCGGGTGACTCCGCACACTCCTACGCACGGTGAGATGACACAGAGATGGGTTGGGTGATAGGGAACATGTCATTATTTTTTGGATGAAAGATTTGACTTGCAGCACTTTTGAAATAAAGCAAAGATAAAAAGATAACTACAAGAACCATAACAACAGGGTGAATGCCTGAGAAATATCAGCAGTATTTTGGCTTTAATGACAAAGACCTTGATTAAGAAATAATTTAAAACAAATGCATTTACAAAGACACTGATAACGGCCCTTAATAATGTGTGCCAGCAAAGTGTCACAAAGGAGGCACTGCTAGCTGTGATATCAGGGGGCATTGAGGGTAGAGCTAGAAGATGTATTTTACAAATACTGCAGTGAAATGTGTCACAATTAAGTGGTTAAAACCTGACCCCCCCCCCCCGCAACATACAATTTAAGGGTTACGAAGATGTGGGAAATCTATCCGAAGGAACAAATAACATTATCTCAGGATCCAGACAGAATATTTTCTAAAAGATGGCGCCTGTGCTGAACCTGTAAGTTTAATCTGGTTTCCTCACACCTTTGGAACCATCCCATTGTCTCAACTTCCTCATCAAGGTGTAGTCAGTGGCCTGCACATTTGCACACACACGTGAACACACATGGATGCTAGGGGTGGGAATCACCAGGGTCCCCACGTTACAATACTATGGCGATACTTAAGCCCCGATGCGATAGTATTGCGACAGGATATATTTCGATATGGCGCATTTCACATTCCTTTTCTCCGCTGACTCCATCTCTGTTTTGACTAATTTCCTGCCAATCCAACTGACTTTACCCATGGAAAAAGCTCAGCACCATCTAGTGGATTGTAAAAGCAACTGTTACCAAAAACTTTCATTTGGATTTGCAAATTGTGTATCGATTATTTTTTCTATTGGATGCCCCCCTTATTTTATTTATTCAATTCTCCATATATCTATTCTTTTCTCATGTGTTCTTTCTGTGTACTGGCTCTATAGAAAGATAGGATAAAACTGGACAAAAGTGTGAATATGTTTATACAATGAGTATGAATTAAAGAACATTCTGGAAGGATGAGGAGATAATTCCTGCTTAACTTTGCTTCCTATAAATTGTTTACAAACCTGTTGAGGTTGAAGAGCCCCTTAACAGCAGGCATCTGTCCACTAGAGCATATTTCTGCGTTCTCATCCTCACTGTACATCAGATCGTCCTCAGACAGACCACAGGCCGCATCTGGAAATAAACAGATGCATAAACACAGAGCCTAGCAGTTACTCCTGATGTCCCAGTAGGGGGTTGTAAAATGAACAATCAATAAAAGTGTATTCTCTTTAATAAAACAATTGTTAAGGCAAATGAAATGATGAAACAGAATAGGAAAAGATAAAGCAAGACTGCACCTAGCTCTCTCTTCCTCGTTAAGCCCTGCTCAGCGTGTGGGAACAGTCTGCTGACGGTGTGGAGGATGTTCTGCAGCGCGGCGCTCAGCAGAGGACGGATGGCAGGTATCAGGGCCTTGGCTGGGGACACCACAGCCCTAAGAATCACAATCAGTATCATATAAATTTTAAAAAAAGAAACATGAAGAACTAGGCACTGGAAATTAAGAACATTGTTGATAAATGTTGCAAATGGGTTTTAACTATGAAGTTAGTTTGGTTTTACCTCTGGGCAGCAGGCACCATCTTGGACATGGCCGACAAGAAGTCTTTGCTTGTGATGGCGATGGAGCTGACATCAAGCACAAGTTTCTGCGATGAGGAGTAGATTTGTGGGTAGCGCCGGCGCAGTGCACACAGGACGGACTCTGAACACACTGCCTTGATGTCTGCACCGCAATAACCTGGCACCAAGAGAGAAGTCGTAGGAGAGTTCAAATGTGTGCTAGTGTTTCCTAATCATCAAAAAAGATAGTCTTGCTTCCTAGACACAGGTTTTGTCCTGGCCTCACACTAGTGTCATTTTCAGTAGACCTTACACAGAAAGAGTATAAATGTATTTCACTCATTTTGATACCAAGTTATACCAATGCTGTTTTTTTACTTGGGAGATTTAGCATGTGTATCTTCAAGCTGTTGGACCATGGTTTTTGCACAATACAATGATACAATAAACTTACCAACACATTTATCGGCCAATTCTTCCAGAAAAGTGTCACAGGGAGGCGGAGTCCAAAGTCTGGTGTGGATCTTCAGGATGTCCTTCCTTGCCTGCCATACAAAACAAAATCCTGGATTTTTCAAGTTTTCGATGAAATCTTGGAAATCTAAAAGGACTGGGTTTTTTTTATATACTGTATATGCCAAGTGTTAAAGGGTATCAGCATAATTTCCTCACCTCTCTGTCTGGCAGGCCGAAGAGGAACTCCCTGTCGAAGCGTCCTGGTCTCCTCAGTGCTGGGTCGATGGAGTCCAGTCTGTTTGTAGCTCCGATCACAACAACCTCTCCTCTAGCATCTAATCCGTCCATTAGAGCCAACAGGGTAGACACAATGGAGCTGCAGAGACAGAAAAAGAAAGAGATTACCATTTCTAAAAAGTCAGCAATGTCTCCTGCTAACAAACAGAATACCGCAGTGAAATGATCCAGATGAATTGTGTTGGATTGTTATCACGACTACATGCTCGCAACCTGGGTCATTTCCAAGTACCTTTAAAGATCTGTAACCCCTTTTTCCTGATGTATAGAAGATCTCTTATGGAAAAATAAGGATTTAAACATACTATACCATAGTAATTATAATAAATATCCAAGCATTCATAACAATTAACTTGTTTTCTGATGGACAACAGTCGAGCTATAAACAAATGCTGATTAAGATGAATATATTCATTTTTCTTCATTTAAATTTGGCAGCCATACCTGGCAACCCACCATAAGATCAACAGATCATTTTTATTGTTTTCACTTACAGACATTTTCTGTTCAAGATAGTAACAGGGGTGCCGCTCACCTGTGGATCTGGTCCTGACGACTGGACCTGACTGGAGCCAAACCATCAATCTCATCAAAGAAGATGATGGACGGACGCATCTGGTACGCCTGGAAACAATTGGATGAGAACTCAGTTGCAGATTCTATTATCTTTAGTCCTAACACTTGATAATGTCCAAATGCAAAATTACCTGATCAAAAAGCAGTCGTAGCTGTCTCTCAGATTCTCCCACCCACTTACTGAGGCAGTCAGCTCCTTTCCTCATGAAGAAAGACACCTTTTTATCCCCTTGACTGCACTCATTAGCCAGCGCTCTGGCTACGAGGGTTTTCCCTGTGCCCGGAGGACCGTAAAACAGACAGCCCCTAAAGACACAAAGCAATAATGAGGAAGTTATTATGTTTTTGCTGCCATTACAATCCAACCAAACAAGCTTCTTATAAGAACACAGTAAGTCGGATATTGAGTCACAGAATATAAAATGAATGCTTCACCATATCATCACGTTATCTTCTCTACAAACACACTGACTACCTGGGAGGCTGTATCTTGAACCTCTCAAAGACTTCTGGGTAGAGGAGAGGGAACACCACCATCTCCTTCAGCGATGAGATGTGTCGGCTCAAACCTCCAATGCTATCAAACCGCACCTGGAGGACAAAAAGTGGGATGTGGTAAGTGGTGCTGTCCAATCATCCTTTCACCAGTGTTGTATTAGCAGGAACACAAGGAGTTGAGGAGGCTTACACGCCATGTCCCTGTTTAGAAGACTACTTTGTGCATCTCTCTTTAAATCATTTAAACTACCGATGCATCTTACCGTCTTGTCTATTTGCATGGGGTCTACATCAGCCAGGCTGGCTCCGATCTTCATCCTGTCCTTCTGGATCCCCAGCAGGTCGTCTTTCACAAGGTTCATAGGCAGACATCTGCAGGGACAGAACAAAATAATAAATCAACCTTCAGGTTCTTTTTATTGGCAGCTCTTTTTATTTAAAAATATTATCTACTTTTTTAAAAGTATTTTCTAACAAAAATAATATTAGACACATTAAGATAAAATATGTATTTTTTAAGAGGATAATGGGACCCGAGAGTAATCAAGCATAATTTAAACGTTAAAATGGTTTCTAATTATCCACCTTAACCTAAATTTGGAGATAGAAAACCCATCTCTAAAGTACTGGAAAACAGTTATGAAACTTAGATCAGCGGGTCAAGGCGGAGAAGTTTATATTTTATTTTATTTATTGTTTCTTTTGGAGTACATGGAGATTTGAATACAACAAGATAAAATGTTGTTTTGATGACACAGAGTTACGCTCTCACCTGTTGACTGACCTGCTCCTGTTCTTACTTCTCCTTCTCTGGAATTTCTCATCATCTGAAGATGAGGAAGTGGAGTCACTACTGTGGATAGCGTGTCTCCTTCTGCGAATGCAAAAGAAGCCACAACATTACCTCTCAGCCTATCAGCAGCACTATGACACCAACACATTTGTGCAACACTTGTTTGTTTTATTATTTTAACCGACTAAATGTTACTAACTCTTTATTTGGTTATGCATAAAAAACAGTGACTTATTCAACCACTTTTTAAATGACATCATCACCATGCGTGTCTAACACGTCGCCTGAACAACAAACAAGGAGGACTTCACTTACATAATTCTCCTTTGAGGTTTAATGTGATAAAAAATTAAAAGACATTCTCCAATAAAGGAAAAAATACACAAAATACCAACCAACAAAAATCAGGTTTTGAAGAATGAGCCTTTTTTGCTCAGACAATTATTAAACTCTAGTGAATTTTTACTTCAAATATACCATAACCCAAATGTGCCACACTTACCGACAATAAAAGTGCTAGCAAAGACAGACAGCACCACGAAAAACAAACTAGAAACCAACAATAAACAATAAAATGGACAAGCAGTGAGGGTCTTACCTCTCAGAACTACTCCTGAGGGTGGGATGAGGAGGATCAGAAAAAAAGAGAATAACATTTTGGGATCGATTTTACATGCGATGAAAAAACCTAACGGGTATTAGAGACAGTACAATATCTGACTAGGGTTTGGAAAGGTCATTAGTCAACCTAGTTATTTTCTGAATTCTATGGTTATCGGGTGTTATCGACAGCAGATGGTTTATTTGTTAATGGCTGATGGTAAAGCTGTCATACTAACCTGCTGGTTCTTCTGTTGTAGGGGCTCCTGGGCGCTGTGGAGCTGAATCTGAACCTGCGTCTGGTCGGAGACGAGTGTTCCACCAAGTACCTCCCGCGCTTCCTGGGCTCTCTGGGTTCTAAGAAAACAATAACAGACCTCATCAAACCACGTCAAATGCTAACAGGGGTTAAAAAAGTGCAATATTTAGTCTGGAGCTGTTGGCTCCACCATGAGGACAGCATTTCACTTCTACTCCTGGGCAAAAAGAATATACATATACAGTCATCAGTTGTTTTAAGAACTACAGTATATAACTTAGTATTAAGAATTCTAAAAGAATGGTCCATTTCCTTTCTGCTGTGCCAGCCGCTATTTGTATATTTGCAATGAAGCAATTTGAATGTTGATGTATTTGTGGCATAAATTACCATCCTGTGGGGCCTGGTAGCGAACCACAGTCTTCCGCTGTCTAAAGTCATAACGCCTCTGGTTTTCTTCTTCCTCATCCACATCCTCGCCATCCTCATCTTCTTCCTCTTCCTCCTCCTCCTCATCATCCTCTTCGTCTCCCCCCTCCTCTGCTTCCTGGTCATCCTCAACGCCTTCGGTGAATTATGAAGAAAGGGTAGAATTGTTATTTCAAACGATCCAGCTTTTGAAACTCAGTCTGCTATTCCCAGGCCATGCACCTGAGCTGGTTATTATTGAAGTAATCCATCTCACCTTCGTTCGCCTCCTTGGCGTCTGTGCTCTCCACATCTGTCCTCAGAGACCTTGTCATTCTGCCCCTGGTGTACACGCCGAGCTGCTGTGAGGAAGCAGGTCAATGCTGATTAATTCACAGTTTAGAAGCTTGTTTAAACATCATGAAAGGGAAGTTGACCTGCTGTCAACATAATACACAATGCAAAGCTTCGGAAGAAGAGTGAAATGTCCGGTGTGGGTTATTACCTCTTCTTCAGGGACTCTATCTCTGCTCCTCAGTCTGCGTCTCATCTTCTTCATGTCGTCCATCTTCTGGAGAACAGCCTCAGCAGTGCTAAGGGGCAAGTAGAGAAGAAACTTGTCAGAGGTTATTGAGTTTATCTCTAACCTTACTACTCATTAGCTCCAAATCCACACCCACAGTCCAGTGTGTACATTATCCCATGTGTTAGAAACTACTTAAGTTAACTATTCAAAATGAATCAGTGAGTTAGGAAGCAAAAAGAAGCGGGAGTGAATGTGAATGAACTCACTTGGTGATGAGGCGGTCGTAGAGCACGGACTGTTTATGGGTATCCAGTTTGTATCTGGTGATTCGGGAACTACGTCGGACTGAACCCTCCTCCTCTTCCTCCCCCTCCTGGCTCTGTAGATTAAAGCGGCTCCTCTTGGGAGTGGATGACCCCTCCACCACATCTGAAACATCTGGGGCGATGAAAACAGCTTTTATCAGATTACTAGTAGAGAGACCCTATTAAAAACGTAATTCTGCTAAAAATGTTGTGTGTGCTGTTACAATTTAAGAGCTCCAGGATACTTTATTCTAGAATTTAGAAATACCTGCTTGCTGCTTGCCACTGGATGCACTCCCCTCTCTCTGCAGCCTAGAGGATTTCCTGAACAGAAGACAGACACATACAACTCAGAACTACATTCCTCATGTAAGGTTTGTACTCCTATTTGGGTACACATTTTTTAATGTTTTAGTCGTTTTCACAAATGAATACCCCTAGTGTAGAATTGACATCAAATGTTATACGACTAGCATATATTTTAATCATTTATTGCAGAAATAAAATGTTTTTTCTGTATAAAAAGTAGGCCCGTTGGTAAGCAACCAACATTAAAAATATTTGATACAATAAATAATATTCAGGTCCCAAATAATGTAGTTGTTTTGGCATACTAGTCATAACAACAGAGACCTGTTTGCAGGGGGAAATCTCACAACATTGACTGCCAGGACAACATTTGTTTACCTTAGAGGGTTAAAAAGCTTTGATAATATCGAAGTGAGTGGGCATTTATTACCTGAGGGATCCTCCTCTAGAGTTGTCTTCAATCACAGGGGTGCTGCTCTTTGACTCCATGTCAGCAAAAGAGACCTCTAGTTTAACCCTCTGCCCTCTGGTCCTCGGAGTGTGATAGGGTCCACTTCCCTCGTCATGCTTCGAGTCAGCATGTCCCTGCCACATTAAGAGTTCAGAGTTTACAGCACAAGTACAAGGAAGGATAAATGTCTGTTTCTTTATTTAACAACTTTAATTATCATAGGCAGGGAGGAAGAACATTATTTGATTCACTTTAAGGTCTGATAAATACATGTGGCTTTTTCATTTAAATTTGGTCCGTAAAAAATAAATGAATACTGACTTGACTGTTGTGTGGCAGAGACCCACAGTCCCATGACTTTATACCTAAAAGACCTACTTTCACAGCAGAAAAAGACACATTAATTTAGTGTTGTTCTTTCACTAAAGGGTTACCACCATCTTCCATATTCAACTGAGCAACCTCTCTTCAGATACATAGTTTACACCCTTGTTTGTTGTCTCACATGTTGTGTGGTTAATGGCCTAGAAATGAAGACCTAAAAGTAAGTACTTCTACTCTCAGAATATACTTTATCAACTACTTTATGATCAACATATGTATTTTTGACTTCAAATATGTAGCAACTAGATATATCATAGGGTTTTAGAATTGAACATTGAGTAAATAAAAAAAGAATGAATGAAAATATGGCTCAACTCATCCCTCCACAATAACACATACAACATGTAGGTGATCAAACGATGTACTAATAATATTTGAATTGTTAAAGCCATGACAACACTGAACCCAAGTAACAATCAGTTATACTGTACAGTGTTTGAACATGATAGAAGCACCACATAAATCAGCTCATGATATGAGAGTTTAAGTAGTTGTTATGAGGGACTACCGGTACGAGTGCCCATTGGCAAACTGTGTCACTAGCTTTAATTGACAAGCTGGCTAGTTAGCTTAGCAGGCTAGCGAAACGAATACTGCAGAGTTATGTGAACAGACAATGGCTACAACAAATACATGGTTATATAGTTATCTAAGCAGCTGTCTGTTTGTTAGCACTCACATTCACCAAGTTGTTTTCGGGGCTGCTGAAGCTGTCATCCAGGGCCCGGGAGGACCGAGTCTGACGGGCAGACTTTCTGTTCGACGCGGGAAGCAGCGACAGAAACTCGGAGCTTGTTTCCAACTCCATCGATCTCCTGTTCGGAGTTGTTGCTATCGGCTCGGCTCCGGCACCACCACTGCTGCTGCGTAATATCACCATCTTGACGCCAAAACGACCTTTATCCAGCATGGACGACGGGTATCCAGTCGCAATACTGACTTAAAATCTCGTTTACGTTGACAGTGCCGACAACATGGCAGAGCTCACGGTTAAGATCCACCATCTGACAGACTGCTCACTAAACCCTTGATTTCTGGCGCCACAAACGTCACCAGAGGTAATGAGGACAGCGAAAAAGAGCTTCCGCCAGGGAAAATAGATCTCTGGGATGAGCGTAAGTCAAGTCAAGCTGTAAAATTTGTTTCAATTTTCAGCAATTTTACATCAACACTTTAGTCGTTTTAAATGGCCACTTATCATGAAATTCATCGCATTTTGAAGGAACTGTAGGGGTGATTTGGTTCGGGGAGAGTGAGTGTGGCGAGCAGACAGGGTCTCGGTCAGAAGACCCAAAGGGCAAGGATGCAATGAGGCCAGGAGAAGGCAGGGTTTAATGCAAGAACCAGTATTTATTTTCCCCTTTGGTCTTGATTATTTTGTGTGAGCAGGCTATTTATAGTCTCCGCCCCTTAGCTGGCAGGTGGAGTGGGATTCAGTTTGGCAGATTCACCATATTAGAAAGATAACTGAAAAAAAAGGACGAAAATCCAGGGAGTCTTTTCATAGCCGCCCCGGAATTGGGATCAATTCCTCATGAAAGAAAGACTCACTCTTCTTCCAACTCTGGAAGCACCATCAGACGACACACTGGTCTGGTGTAGGTTTGACGGCCGACCTGGACGTCAACGGACCGAACACGTCCGTCTCTACCGGCCATGACAGCTGTTACTCGACCTGTTGGCCAAGAGGCCCGCGGCAGTTGGGGGTCAAGGATCAGAACAGTCTTCCCTACTTCCAGATTCTGGACTTCCCTCAGCCACTTTCCTCTGGGTTGTAGGTTAGGCAAGTAGTCACGAATGAACCGTGTCCAGAAATGGTCCGCCAACATCTGGCTATGACGCCACTTCCTTCGCCCAAGGAGCTTGCTGTTGGCAAAGATGGCTTGTGTACGTTTTCAAAACACAACATAGGCGGAGGGATGCGTGTATAACAAGGTGTTCCGGTTGATCTTAGAGCGGGCTATTTCTCCAACCGCGCGCAACTTATTGTGCACAAAATGTACTGAGAGAACATTCACGTTTTACATATTTAACATTAACATTTGTAAAAACTGCCACTTCTAAAAAAATCACATAATTCAAAACAGAGTAAACATTAACGAATGTCTTTTATTTGTATAAGCGACAGATACCAGAAGAAAAAAATACAAACTCTAGAATTGTTTCTAGCCTGAAAAAAAATCATTGTGTAAAACTGCTGTACAGGCAACCAGATCCTAACTGTAAAATCTGCACCCTTCCTCCTTTACTGATCCTTGTTTCTGGTGTTTCAGGGATTCTAATTAGGTGCAGTCCGGTGAATAAAAGGAATAACTCGAGATGAGATTTCATAAACAGCCCTCGTTATCATTTTCATATTTGTCCTTTTTGTTCACCAACAGACCATTTTTCACAATGGTTACAAACATTTTAATTCTGAGCAATGACACAGAAACACTGCTTGATTTGAAACTGATGGAATTGCCTTTGCAACAGTAATGACATAAGTATAAGAAAATGTAAGAATTCAATGGAAACTTGAGATTTCACACATCAGAGCCCACTTTCCTTTTCATATACACAGGAGCCAACTGTCACATTTCACAGTACCAGTATAGGCATAACGCCAATTAGTTCTGTGATAACATTAATTTGCCATTTCGCAGAGTCACTGATGTTCAGTCAATGCCGTTGCGAATAGCCTGAAGAGCTGCACACACAAGTGCTGTTACAAAGTAAAAAGGGTCTGGGCATAATGCAAAAGAGGCTACCTAATTCTGCCAACTCACATTTTTAGTTTGGTGTATAGGGCAGTTAAGCGTCGGTTGTCTTATATTTTCAGGGAAGAAACAGTTTGGTCATTCCTCAATGGGGTCAAACTATGCAAATAGCTGTGGTTTAAAATAATGTGTCATGAGACAGTTGGCTACTGTGCTTTTATGTCATGAAATGTGGCCAGAGAGCCCCGTCACCAGGGAGGGGGTGTTCACGCAATGGCTGCCAGGTAGTCCTTCACCTCCGCTGGGGTGAGTCTTTTGAAGCCGGCCTCGTTGCAGATCCCCACCTCAATGTTTTCTTCTGTCATCTGACCCTCAAAACTCTCCTGAAAACACACATACAAGTTGTAAATTAAGGATACTAAAAAGAAAACATGTTCTATATCTTGGGAATTTTTATAACAAATATCATACCTTCAATGTCAGGATGGCTGTGTGGATGGCATCCTCCAACTCCAGATCGTTGTTATACCTGGAGAGGAAAATCAAATGGTTATCCAACAATCTGTGAAGTGTGCATCAAATTGAGTATGCTTTGTAATGCTGCATTCTATGTCATTTAAAGTTCCTGTTTCAGGTCCTAAACACTGTTTGGTGCAAGAATGTTGCCCTTTTGACCAAAAGACTTGGCATTAATATACAAGACATTGAATACATCATATCTCCAAAAACAAACCACAACAAATAAGTATTTTTACACTTGTGTTGATCATTGAACTAACTATCATAAAAGTACAGAGAACTAATTGTGGGAGACACTAAATGTTGATTACAAAAGTAAGAGCTCACACATCTATACATTCTCTGTCTGCAACATCCATTTATTCTACTCATTAAACAAAAAAATCCTTTTCAAGGTTTCCCACACATAGACTTTACTTTGGCAGGCCACCCAGTTACATTAACGACGCCAAAGTATATATTTTTTTTTAATACGTCCGCGAGCACGACGTCATCCGCAATCGATTAACTAGTGGACAATGATCTCCTCGCTCTACGCGTCCTGTACCTGTTCGCTCTGCTATCGTGTGTAGGGTCTGCTAACAAGCGACAAAACAGAAAGGGAGACCTTACGAGAAAAAGACGATGGAATTACCTCAGTAGACGCGGACACTTAAAAGGTAACGCAGCAGCTTTGACCCCGTGCCCGTTCATCTGCACCCCACAAGTATATTTCAAATCGGTGGGAAACACTGCTTTTATTGTAACATCTTACCTTTTTTCAAGGAATGTTTTTCCATTAACGTAGTTCTTGCCCATGGCTGTGGCTTTCCATGCAAAATATGCACCCTGCCAGTAAGAAACAAGTGTGAGAAAAAAGCGACAGATTATTATAAAAGAGTTAGAATGACCGCAGATTAAACAAATGGAAAAAGTTGAGCACACCAAGCAAGATGTGCTCACAACAATATGAAAGTCAGAAATACAACATACAGAGGGGTCTGACTGGAACAGGTAGGGTTGGTCTTCATCCCATCCAGCAATCAGCAATGAAACACCAAACGGACGCACCCCACTGTATGAGAAACAAATACAGGTTTAAATTAAAAAAATTCTGACGGAATATAGCTTACCTGTGTAATGTGTGTCTATATTCAGTGTTTGTATATGTGATTCTTGTTGTGTACCCACCCGGACTGTGTGTACTCCTGCATTACAGAGGCCACTCTCTGGACGAGCTGGCCTGTAGGGATTGGCTCCTGGTAAACCAGGAAGTACTGTTGTGCCAACTTCCGGGCTCGTCTCACCAAAACCCTGCAAGGACACAACTCATTAATTAATCTGCGAATGCTAGGTTCAGTAGTCAAGACTCTGGTGACATCTTCTAGATTTCAAAGTCATCAAAATACCTGAATCATGCATTTCTAAATCTTGGGCCTACAAGATATAAGAAACTATTCTTAATGCTAACTGTTGACCCAGAAATCCGACCACTTCCCAATCATGGAGGATCTCCCCATTCCTTTCAATGCAACACCTGAAGTATACAAGGAGAGAGGAGGCTTCTTCTGAAAGGACTGGGTTTGCTTTAGTCGTTTATAATAACTTAATAGCGCAGCCTATTTTTACATTTCTTCCCCTATAGTGCTTTTAAAAGTACATCACACAGAACAATACTTCTTGTCTTAAGATAGCAAAAGCAATCTCTGCTGCAAAAAGAATCCCCACCTGTAGTCAGGACCCATGCCACTGTAGACCATGCCTATGTGTTTAGTGATGGGCTCCACTTTATGGACACTCTGCTCATCATACAGAATGGACTTTTGTTTCTTCTCTGTTGCCAAGACAACTCCATTGGAAGCTTAAAGGTAAAGACAAAAATCACAATTAGCATCTTCAAAAATCCTAACTTTCTAGCCAGCTTCAATTATATTAGTGGCTAATTAGGTTTCAGCACCAGCGTCTGTGACGTTGGCATATTGTGTCGATTGACTCATCTGAAAAAATATCAGATCCTTTGTTTTAGTAAGTTTGTAAAATCCAAATTGTGCAGTACTGCCATATTTTGCCCAAAGTCCCACTTCCCCCTGCACTTGCAGTTTTCAGGAAAAATGTGGCAATACATCAGAAATGGTCCACATCCAACTCATGTATTTCTATGGTAATTAACCCTTCAGCAATAAACGCACTCAAGGATTACACACCTTTCAAGACAGAGTCTTTTTGCATCCTCTGATAACAATCTACAGTCATCTAGTAAATGTGGTTTAGTCTATCACTTTTTTACTCAAAGCATGCACATATTTGATCAATAATTCATCATATTAAAAAGGGATGGGACCTACTTTTGCTAAAAAATAAATTAAAAAACATAGTTTGATTTTCTCCGCACATTTCCATGAGTGCTTACCTTTGATGCCCACTGAGGGAGCTCCGGCTGCAACAGCTGCCAGGGCATACTCAATCTGGACCAGTTTACCTGAGGGGCTTCAGATAGAAACATAGGATGCTGTATTACTATTATGTTAAAAATAAAAAAAAATAAAAAACTACTAAATTCTAAGCTTCTGTGGTAAAGTTCCAAAACAGGAGCTCATGTATTATAGTCAACAAAGACGAAACCGAAAGGTAAAACAACCGACTCTTCTGAGCTATTGTAGCTAGCTGAGCTAGTCATGTCCACGTTATCATGTGAAACTGAACTGTTTCGGGCTATTCAGTGATACACTTACAAATAAACATGTGTGGCCGGTTTTTTAATTTATCATCAATATGAGAAGAAGTCACTTTTAAAGTGTTTCATTTCAACACACGCTAGCCTACAAGCTAACAGTTTGCGTTAGCCGATTCATTGCACTGCCCGGCGATGACAGTGCATCAACTACAACTGCGGCTAAAAACTTGTTTTACAGTCCAAATGCAAAACCGTTCCTATACGTTATCGAACTGCCATCCAACAACAACCTCTACATGCCAAAAATTAAGATACTAGTTTGAGATTAAAAGGTAATTTTTAAAAAGTTTACCTAAATGTGGTGAGGGAGAAACTATAGCCTCGTTCCGCCATCTTGTTATTCTTCTTCTTCTACTCCGTGTTGCCTGGAGACTTGTACATCCACTTTAGGGTGCACACTGCCACCTATAATAAACACCTCACATGAACACCCACTCTGTTGTAAAAAGCAAACATTGTTTGGATAAATAAGAAATGTTTATTTTTATTTTAAATACAATAAAATATTCTTCAGAGAAGTTGGATCATTGACTCACAAATACTTTATTACAGATAACATGTAGAGATGTTGATCTAAAACACGTTTTATACTGCAAAGTCGTTTACCACTTTAAGGACGATTTAAATGTTAATTGTTCTTAATGCACAGCTCAACCTGAAATTGGGTCCCATCTTGTATGTATTGTCAGTAATCCAATCATGGAATCTACAAACAAATGGAATTATTTTATGAACATTTTATATTAACATTCTTTACTTCTTTAATTCTTGATATAATTATTAAGGAACATGTATATTTCAGATATCTATTTATTATTATAACCTAAATCTATATACATATAGTAATTTGCTACTAATAAAATCGCAGCATTTGTATTTTCAATTTTGTGTTACTGAAAGGTCATAATAACTGCGAATATGTAATTGCCTGTAAATTGAAGATACACTTACCAATTGCGTCTTATATATTTTTATTTTATTTTTCATTTAGTATTATATTTATTTATTTCTAATTGTTTATTTTGATGTGTGTGTTTTTTGTTTTGTTGAACCGTCGACTGAACCGTCGACTGATTTAAAGTTTAAACAAAGTTGAGTGAAGTTCAGAAAGCTGCTGCTAGGTGGTAGTAAGTCACTTAGATGAATCTTGCCTGCCCGAATTTAATTAGAGGAAGAATCGTGGTTTGTCGCAGCTTGATGACGATGTATTGAATCTCTGTGACCGTGAGCTGTTTGACATGTTAAACGGAAACAAGCGTGCTGACAAAAGCAATGATGAATTTAGCCGCTTTAGTGAACAGCCTCAGATGCTCTTTGCTGAACATTGAGAGAAGACTTCTGCAGGCGGCCGGACTAGAGAGACAGCTTGGTGAGTTTGCTGACTGAAGTCTAGTAGGCAGCTAAGGTTAGCTTACTGCTGACCATCGTCATAAGCCCTGTGTCGTAAACACACTGCTCATGCTGAATTGATCATGTGGAGGTGCTGTGAAAGCAAACCTGTAACATTGTGTTTCCTTTGCAGCTCCAGCGCTAGCAGTGACTGGCCCAAGTTTCCTGCCTCAGGTCGACAGGGAGGATGAGCTGGAGGAGCAGCAGAGCCCGGAGCAGCCTCCTGGGTTCACAGATGACATCCTGTGGATGGCAGTACCCAAGAAGAGACGCACTATAGAGATCAACCGCACCAGGAGGAGATCTGAAATCAATATGTTACAAGTCAAGGTATTCTTCCTTTCAAATTATCCTTGCACTCCAAAACCCAACTGTTCTCCATTGCTGTCTAACTTATAGAGCTTTCTTGTGCTTAGTGTTAATGATTGGGTCTATCAGATGTAACTCATCATTGTACATTTAAAGCACTATGGCAGCAGTTTTCAGTATGTTAAACTTTAAAATTGACATTTAAGGAACATCTCATTCCATATTTAATCAAATGTTTGCTAGGAAGAAGAATGCAAACTTTGTAGTGTAACACAGCTAATCGGACTTCTCATCGCATGAATACTACTATATGACTGGATTATTCACTGTCAACAATGATAACAAACATTCTTAATGGAACCTAACAACTGTTAATGTTTAGGACCCCTTGTTTTTAATGTGACTAAGTGATTTATAATATATATTTCAATTTATATTGAGTACTTCAGCACCTTTCTTTCAGTGTACAAGCCTGATGTACCTAATTTGAAATGTATCTGATAGTAGCTCCTTGTTAGCTGAACACATGTGCTATCATTATTCATTTATATGTTGGATTATAAGTAACAACAAACTGCTGTAAAGAAAATTGTTTTTCCAAAAGTTATTTGAAACATCGTTTCACCCACTGTTTCTCTCTTTCTCTCTCAGAACAACATTGAGCCATGTCCTGAGTGTGGCCACTTGAAGCAGAAACACATCCTTTGCGGCTTCTGTTACGCCAAGGTGTGCAGGGAGACATCTAAGATTCGGCAGCAGATGAAAGAGATGGAAGGGGGGCCGCGGAGGGTGCCGGCAGTAGAGACCGTCATCCTGTATGAGGGAGAAACACCAAGTGAGCTGGACAAAGACAAAAGGATTGTGGAGAGGCCCAGGAAGAGGCCTGCCTGGTTCAGCCTCTGAGATATGCTGTTTGTGATTCATACCTTGAGTTTGAACAATGCTGATTCTTGATGTAGTTAACTCTGCTAAGATACCGTACCATATCATTTATTTGTGGGTTTACGGCTCACACAGCTACACATTTGGAGTTATCGGTTTCATTTAATTTGTTATTATTTCAACTGTTTGTCATATTCTCAACTTGTATGTGTGAATGTTTGACAATGCATTCGTTATTTGACATAGGAACTGATTTTGCCTTTTTTTAAATGCAATGTAAAGAGTTACCATTGTATATTTCAATCTTTCTTTTGGGTCAAGGTGTTGAACTTCTTCCACTTGATGACACAGAAAATACAATTAGGTTTGATAATTGTACTCCAAAGTCCTTGGCATAATAAAGAGAGTTTCAGAGAATAAGTGTGTGCTATAAGCTTTTATTAAGAATACAACTTTTTACCACCGTCTGAAAAAACCCAATTGGAAAATAGGCCACGCTAATATGGTTATGAACCATGTGGAATCTGATGTCTTAAGATTTCAAACATTTAATATGAAATGTGTGCAAGTGATACATAAGAAATGTAGAACATCTTGTATCATCATTCTTGGCCTCCTTGTGATGGAAAACTGATCACCGCTTCTCCTGATCTTGAAGAGATGCCTGTTTTTGTTTGTGAATGGGTGTTTGTGTTTCTATTAGTCAGGATTCAGCATCAAACTGGAGTCATGTAATACTGGCTCTTGTGTTGCGGGAGGGAACAGACTGTTTGTGCTGGGAGAAGTCCAGCATACCCTCCACTGGCTCAGTCACACCGTCAAACCCCCTCTGATACAGTTTCACCCTCCAACTGATGAAAGTGGGACTGCCAGCGTTCTCCTGAGAGCACAGGGACTCAAGGTTTAAAGTATTTCAGTGGTGTCAAATTGAATGGGATATTAGATATTTACATACAATAAAATCCTTTCATTACATATGATCATATGAGCAATTCTATCCTAAGGAACTGACATATATTTTAATTAATGAGTGGGATAAAGACTGTCAGCCAGTGATCTGATTGCTCTCAGCTGTTTCCTCCCTGCCACATTCGCTCTACGTATGTGAGAGACATCCGAGGAGTAGGAGGATATTTTCGTTGATCTGATTGGATAAACCCTGGATTGATGTCATTAAAGCAGACTAGTCATTTTATATTTATGTCAACACATGCACACTTTCAACTGACTTTACTTTGTGATCAGCTGTGGTCATTACTAAGTACATTTACTCAAATACTGTACATTTTGAAGTAGGTGGTTTCAGCATTTGTATTTTTATGCTCCACCACAACTTTATACTCCATACTGTCTTGGATGTAAATATTGATTATTTTACTCTACTACATTTATATGACAGCTTTAGTTATTATGAAGATTTCAATTATGAATACAAATTTAAATCAACAAATAAATGATGCATTAATATAGATTAAGCAACTCAGCAGGATATAAGGTAAATCCAGCTGCAGTTAAAGGTGATGAACACATGAATGCATCACGTATTATAATCGAGTAATCTACAATTATTCTGGAATGGGCTATTCTGCATAATGAGTGCTTTAGTTTTGATCGTTTGAGTTCATATTGACACCAAAACGTTTGTGCTTTTACTAACGTAAAATTTAAAGCAGAACTCTTACCTGTAATAGGATATTTTAACACTGTACTATTAAAACTTCTACTTAATGTAAATATCTTAGTATATCTTTCAACACTGGGTTATTGAAATGATAGAAATAATTTCCATACATGAAATCATTGGAGTTTCATCGGGTTGATTCATGTTACAGAAAGAGCTAGTGCTCATTTTCAAATGAAAACCAACCTTCGGGAAGCCTGGAGTGAGGACATTCACTACAAAGTGATGCAGAGGAGTAAAAATAGAAACAAGGCTGAATATTTAAGACATTGCCAAACACACTCACACCTCAGACTGCTTGGTACAGACGTTGACGACGACACATGATTTGATCGCTTGTTGTGTTTGTCTCCATTGAGTTTTATACGGGTTAAGTCAGACAGGAGAGAAAAGAGATACGAAAAAGGCTTGTTACATAGAAGTTCAATTCAAACACTCAAAACAATCCCACAATGCACTGTGTGAGCAGAGGCAGCTGCTACCTGGTGAACTCCTACTGTGATCTTCAGGAGGAGAATCAGTGGAAGAAAGAGAGCTACGAAGCATGCTGGCTGAGCCTCGTCCTTGAAACGAGACCACAATACAAGTAGGTTGTTTCCACATTAAATTCAGCTTTTACTCATTTCAATTTTGTATGAATCACTGCCATACAGGTTGTGTTTTTTTCTACTGCATTTTCTCTGTGATGTTTATGTGATCTCTGTTGAGTATTTGTAGATCCATACAGTGCTGAGTGTTTGATAATCAGCAGGAAAAATGGTAAAGGTTCAGCAGCTCATGTGTTCTGTTTCACTGTAAACACACGACATGGGTGAGCTTTGACCTTGAATCTGCACTGATTCACTTACATAAGGCTGCTGCACGGCCTTGTTGGATTGAAACCTCTCTCTGGTGGCTAATTCAAACCATATCCTTTGTGCTTCCTCTCATTTTCAAACTTTTTCAAAACTTTAGGAAACAAAGGATAACTTGTTACATTTATTGAAGTAGAGCCAGACATTAAGCTGTCAGGAGTGGAAGAGAGCAAGGCAGGTTTTTAAAGGTTGTTTTATATTTGCGTCCAATAATCATCATATAATGACAGTTTAAAAAGAAAGTATATTTTATAATGCTCAAATCATGCCTTTAAACACTATCTCTTCGGTCATCCTATACAATGGACACGGTTTAATACGGAAATAAATCACATTATTGACTATTTTGTGGTTTGTGAGAAAAACAATTAGCTTTTTAACAAAAAAAGATGTAAGCATGTTCTATTAGAAAGCCCCAAATGCAAGTATGAACCGGAAAATTAAAAAAAATTGGTACCCTTCAATGATTTTTAAAATAAACCCAGTATTTCTTCTGGATATCATATATCACAGAGTGTAGCTTTAAAGTGTTATCTATACAAGAGAAGTGAAGCAGCAGTCTTGTTTAGTTATTCAGTTTGGATTCAACCATATTGCCTAAAATACATTTGAAAGAAATATAATGATAACGTCTTTTGTGTATAAGAGGGAGTTATAAAAAGCATTTTTCTGGTGTTTTGAATGTGTTCCAGGCTGACTCTCTCAGAAACAGACAGCGTCCGTAGAGAGAGTTATAAGCAGCAGCAGGTGATCCACTTCATGGTGGAGAGGAATCCCAGCCAAACTCTGAGGCTGGGCAGCAGCACAGGCATGACAGAGCACCAGCTACCCTTATCAAACACCAGCGGCTCACTTCATACCACAACAAAACAAAAGGCAGTCATACAAGAGAAGGTGAATAATGGGGAGGACAAACAGGAAGTGACTGCCATTACTCAGGACGTCAGCAAGCCAATCAGAGTGAACTTCAGAGCCTCCAGCCTGATGTCCTCGCCGACGGAAACCTCCAGTCGGATGCCGAGGAGGGAGTGAAGAGAGGATGTGAAGGGCATTTAAAATTCAGAAAATGTGCTTCTAAATGTATTCAGCTTAACTGGGACTTTCAGTGGGAAAATGAAATGAAAGTGTTGATGAATTGATTTCTCATCTTCTATGTTAAGTATCATTCAAACTCCAAAAAACTACAACTCTTGTATTGTTCTTGTGAGGAGGGTTGACTGATTTAAAGAGTGATTTAACTGGATTGTAATCTCCTAATTCAGGCAAATTATTACATTTAAGAAATACATTTCGGATTGATGTATCCAGGAATGATGATGCTTTATTTTGCCAAAAATGTTAAGATATATGCATACTGTACATTGTCTTGTCAGTTGTTCCCAACAAAGTAGCAAAGCTTCTGGAAACAGTGTCTGGAATCTATTTTTACTTATTGTTTTTACCTGGCCTTGAAGTTAATAAACTGACCTCTCAGAGAAAATACAACAAACAAACCTTACATACGTTATGGTCGGGACTCTACATGAGATGAGGCTTAAGTCATGTGCCAATCGTTTCAATGTATTCCTGTTGAAAACCGGTTAAATGTATGCAACATGAGCTTTGTTGTTAAATGATCATTCTTCAGGAAGCAAATCCGGTGGAAGCCCCCCATGGTAAGTCAACACATCATAAAGGAAGTATCAGGGAGCTGATACTGTATATACTATGGTAATGCAGCAGCCCTTATGAGATTTTTAGCATATAACAACATTCTGGAAATGAAGTCCTTAAACCTGGAATTTATTAGGATGATTTCACATAGTTCTAATAGTCAGTACATTTGCATTTATGGCATCATATCCAGCACTAAATCACAAATTTATGGTCCACACAAAAATGTAACAGCATTGAGATATTTGGCAAAGCTACAGCTTTAGTTAATGCTTTCATCACAGAGGAGCAGGGTGAGGTAAAAGGATGCTGTTGACTAGTTTTGTTGCAGTTTGGTGGTAAAGTGTTGCAGTACTGAGCGCTACTTTGAGCTCTATTCCCTTATTTAGATTCACATGCACCTTCAGTGTCCCTGATAGTTAACTTGATAGTTAAAAGCTCCCAAAAACCAGCAATACAAAAAAAGAAATAAAGTAAAACTAGTGATCATAAACAGACATACTATGCTTTTGGTATTAGATGTTCTAGATGGAATAAAAACAAATGAAGTCCCAAAAATATCATGATAAATATCTCTGATGATAGTCTATCAACATGCCAACACCACATTCTCGGACCTTTCCAGCAAAATACCGTTAAAAAAATGTTTTCAATATGATAATGGTTCCTGTTTTCTGTGTTGTGTTGAACACAGTCATTATTTATTGTATTTTTCTTCCTGAAGACACTTGCAGCAACACATAGATGTGCTACATCACATCGTGGAACAGTAAATGGGAATCCTAATTAATTCATAGCTGAGTTGTCCAGATGTACAATATATCCCTGTTAGCAGTAATTCATAGCACTCAGAATGTGACACATTGACACAATTGTTGTGATAAAATGTTGAAGTGGGAAAAAAAATACATCTCTATGTACAGATCATTAATTGTGCATCCAATATGGATATCTTTTTTTATCCTAGTGCATTTTTATCATTAAAAATGTGCACACAGTTAATTTGGGCTTCTGAAATTATGATAATGTTTTGAACCAGGTGCTCAAAACCTGACAAAATAATCGTTCTGTTTCATAGCTGAGATCAAGGAAGAACCCTATCAAGTAAAGAAGATAACAAAAGAAATACATGCATTTTCCATTCCTGACCCACCACTCCTTAAAACATTCTTAAAAGTCAAATGAAAATCTCCAGTTTGTGTTAGTCACTTTGTGTGAGACTGGATTTTCCCTGCTAAGATGGCTCCTTCAGCTCTCTTGTGTTTCTGCACAGTAACCTGCAGCTGCCAGTACTTGAGGTACACCCACATGAGGCTGCCGTTCTTCCTCTTGTCCATGTTTAGCAAGTCAGCACAGTGCTTATCTCTCTTAAAAATATCCTTAAGATCAGACTCTAGGTCCAGTTCTGCCAGGTTAGGGTCTTTGACGACCTTAAGCAGCATGTCCTTCTCCATCTCCAGCCGCTGGTCCCGAGGTTGGATGAGTGAACAGTAGGCATTCTGGCGCTCCAGAAGCTGATCCTCCAGATTCTTCAGAGTGGCATTGGATCGCTGGTACCAGTTGTCTTCTCGCTCCAGGGCGTGATGCAGTATCGCCCCTGCAGCGCCGGACTTTACCAGCCTCTGCTTCTCTTCCTCCAAGGCTTCACGCTCCTAGTAAGAAAGAAGACAGTGTTTTGCTTCATGCAGGACAAATGGGAAATAGCACAGTAGTGGAAATTAACCGCAAGACCAGATTTTACCTCATGTAGCTGTTTCCGTTCTTCCATCAGCTGATGGCTCTGTGAGAACATGGCCTGTTTGTAGCCTTTCACCCTCTGCCTCTCCTTTTCCAGCTCCAGCTCGAGTGTAGCTGCTGCCCTTCGCCTCTCTGTTAGGGTCTCGCGGTACTTTGCCTCCATATCACTTTTTACTTTTGAAACATCTATTTTATACTGAGTTTTGACCTCATGGATCTCCCTCTGAGACTCCCGTGTCCAGATCCAACCTAAAAGGCACAGTTGGAGTTGAGAAATTATTTGAATAAGATATATTGCATTTATCTTAAACTCAAGCAATCAACCAATTGTCAACCAATGGAATTATCTGAAGCCCAGACAGATCCCACTTCTAACACCTGCTTGTGAACCTGTACAAGGTTCGAGAAGGTTTCAAGGTTTCAAGGTTTCAAGGTTTCAAGGCAAGTAAATTCAACATATCTAGACCCAACAATGTACACCCAAACAAAAAAACATACTGGCTTTAAAAGAAGAGATATTAAATTGTCTCTGGTAAACTTGATGCATTTGTGTTCAGTTAAAGTTAATTGTTTTTTTAGAATCAGTATTAAAAGGCATAATATGCAGCAATCCTCATGTTCTGTTTGTCCTATTTTCAGTCAGATTGGTAAATTGTCATGGCAAAGAAGGAGAATATATTTTAATTGCTACCTGATGACATTTGATCATGTTGACCTACAAAAGCTCAACCAGCTTTGTACGAGCACATTCAATATCTCTACATTATATCCTTTAAATGTTGTTTTGCTATTTCTGAAATCTAAACACAGCCACACACTTTAGTGATGTAACTTACGAAATGCAGCCAGTCCCAGCATTGGGACCAGCAGGGCATAGTTCCATTGGTTGCCATCACCGGCCCCCGCCCCTCTTCCTCTAGGGTCTGGCTCAATGTTCCACCTGGGGGGGTCATTCAGGTTGTTCATAGAGGCTGCTGTCACACAGAAAAGAAGACCCAAACACCATAAGACTCCTCTGCATATGCATTACAATGAATGTTTACATATTGTATCACAGATTGGTGCCCCTGAGGGGGCAGTGTACTTTTTAAAACAGTAATCACCCACTAGCTTTAATTACCTTGTTAGCATTTAGCGAATCTGTGTCTACAAGCGGCAATGTCAAAGCCAGACTGGCATGACTAGGAAGTTTGATATCCCACTTAACCATAAACATGGCTAGCTATAAGCTAACATTCGGGCTAATGTTTAGCTTGAAGGCTCATGCTAGCTAGATTATTTAATACAAACACATTCGGGACATAACAGTCTTATAAATCCGACAACAGATCGGCACACGTCTGTTAAATATATGGTGGTGTGTCTCACCTTGAATGATAAGTCTAGGTCACTTATACATTTGTTCCTGCACACCCTGCTTACACAAGTTTACGCTTTAGCAGTCCATCTATACCGACTGGGGGTGTTTCGTTGGAAGTTACTTGTATAAAGATCACTTTAAGTGTTAAGAAAAACTCAGTTTGCATTTATCAGGATGTATCGAAGTACTTGAAGTTTGGTTTAAAAGTGAGTTCACGTTAGGGTAGGGTTAAAATGATAACCGTTTGGAGAAAAACGAGTTAGTCACCCGTTTTAGCAGAATGGTTTGGTCCATTGCTACGGAATATCTTATCCTCGGCGGTGGCTCAGAATCGGTCCTTGAACTGACAACATGGCGAGTGTCCGCGCTGCCTCCCGTCTCCTCTCCAAGAGGATATTATCTAAAACAAATGCAGTGAGTTTTGGCAGTTGGTTACTAAATCTTTCATATATCTCTATGTGCTCTCTCTGTGTTTGTTGTTTTTTTCTACGCTAAAAGGAAACATTTTGCTGCACTTTCTGCTTTCGTAACCGTCAGATTCCGACTTGCGTAACCTGTGTTATGTAGCTGAGGCTGTTTCAATGTGACACCAGGAAGAAAGCTATTATGCTAGTCCAACAAAATCTTATTTAGCTATACTAAAATATGTTTCGTTATATACATAGAGATTTATTTTGAGTCAAATGTCAACATTATTAGGGATTTGAACGCGTTTGTTAGGTAACGTTAACTCAGTTGCCCTTGTGAAAAACAGTTTTAGCTAACATTAGCTAGCAAAATGTTATGTTATGTTATGCATACACTGCAAATACATGTAAAGGCCGCTGCAGACTTCATGATGCTTACAAAGACAGCACGGTTAATCAAAAATGACCATCAAGAACAGAGGGCAATATAAAATATAAGCTATAAATGATTACAAATATTAATGCTATATTATCGATTGTTATGGAAGTTTTATTAGTGCCTATTATTACAGTATGCTTTATGCAGGCAAGCATCTATCAGTTACCAGGTAAGGTTGCAATGGAGCTGCTATTTCTCGTCTAATATCAATTGTTGTCTTTTCTGTCAGGTCCCTGCTGCTGCCGTTCAGGGATCCAGAGACTTTCACTTCTCCATCTATGGCAAGAAGACAAGTGCCAAAGTATCCGATGATGTAAGTCACATATTTGCTGTTTAGTGTTGGTCAGCCTTTATAGGGTTATGTGTGTGGATGCATGATAAGTGAAAGAATAGTTTGTATTGCACACATTTTTGTTCACTGCATCATGTTGAATTTGAATATTAAATGTAATATCTTGCCTGACTATAGGGATTTCCACCACTTGCTAGCTTCATTGCATAACTTCATTGTAAGTTAAACGGTCATATCTCCTTTATTGTTTTTAGATTTCTACTCAGTACCCAGTAGTAGATCATGAGTTTGATGCTGTGGTGGTAGGAGCTGGAGGAGCTGGGCTTAGGGCAGCTTTCGGCCTGTCTGAGGCTGGCTTCAACACAGCCTGTGTCACCAAGCTCTTCCCCACCAGGTCTCACACTGTTGCTGCACAGGTATGATAACATATTTCATGTATTCATTGAGGACTTAAATTGTTTTGAATGTTTCTCTACAGAATAATAGGCTCAAATACTTTTGCATCAATAAGAGTGGGAAAACTAACTCACAATACAGTGTTGTTTGACAAATTCTAAGCCTCATAAAGATTTAATCATTCAATTCAAAGTTCTTAATGTTTAATTATGTAAATATTAACCTTGTTCACAGGGCGGGATTAATGCAGCTCTGGGAAACATGGAGGAGGATGACTGGAGGTGGCATTTCTATGACACAGTGAAGGGATCTGATTGGTTGGGTGACCAGGATGCTATCCATTACATGACAGAGCAGGCTCCTGCAGCTGTAGTCGAGGTAAGGAGACACACGCACACAACACATGCACATAAGCGGATATGTTCTTACTTCATTTTACATTGTTTTTGAATGAACATATTTTTATTTTTGCATCTCACCAATTTCTTTTGCTTCGCAGCAATTGTCATCAAGTTGTTGTGCATCTTTTCCAGCTGGAGAACTTTGGCATGCCCTTCAGCCGCACTGAAGATGGCAAGATCTACCAGAGGGCCTTTGGAGGTCAGAGTCTCAAGTATGGAAAAGGTGGCCAGGCCCATCGCTGCTGCTGTGTAGCAGACAGGACAGGACACTCACTGCTGCATACTCTTTATGGACGGGTAAGTCCCCACATGTTCTCTGTCCTTTTCTTTAACTCTATAACATGGAATACAGTTTAACCACATTTCATGTATCCCTCTTCTGTACAGTCCCTTCGTTACGACACCAGTTACTTTGTTGAGTACTTTGCCCTGGACCTGCTGATGGAAAATGGAGAGTGTAAAGGAGTGATCGCTCTCTGCATGGAGGACGGATCTATTCACCGCTTCAGAGCCAAGAATACTGTCATTGCTACTGGGTAGGTATCACACTCACTGTCACAAAAACAGGAACAAATTTGACATTTTGTCTCACATCGACTATCTAAAAGTTAGCAGTAAACTTGAGATAGACAGGTTTAATAAAATGAGTGTAATTGTGTCTTCCAGGGGTTATGGAAGAACCTATTTCAGCTGCACATCTGCCCACACTAGTACCGGGGATGGAAATGCAATGGTTACCAGAGCTGGCCTACCCTGCCAGGATTTGGAGTTTGTACAGTTCCATCCTACTGGTGAGAGAAATTTGAAATGTTCTTACTAACAAAAGCGCAATTTTATTATGAAAAGCGGTATCTTATTTTATACAGCACTCTATTTAATGCTCCACAGCAGCTAAATGCATGCTTAAAAGATATGTCTACATTTTTGATAGTCACTAGTATTGTCTCGATAAACATTCAAAGTCCAATATGTTATTGTCTTTCTGTAGAGGTGTGATCAGACTCAGCCTAGTTGTCCTGATTGTCTTTCGTCCAGTGTTGCGGTTGTTGCCCTTTTCTGTTTCTGAGTTTTTTTATTTCTACCAAGAACTAATTATGAGGTACTGAGAGATGCAAGCTGTAATGACCCTGTATAATGCTTAAAGAACTTGCTGTTTATGGGAGGGGTAATGAAAATAGATTATTTATAACCATTATTTCATTTAGTTTTTCCTTTTTGCTTCATATGCAATCTGTTTCATTTGCACTTGTAGTACTTTAATGAGGAAGTTATTCTTACATGTATTTAGGCTCCCAAATGCTCTATAGGTTCAATGGTTGTTATTGTCAGAGGCACAGTAGCTACAGTGTAGTTATGGCAATGAAAATCTTAGGTCCCAAGCTCCTTCAACAATGCAGCATATTATAAAACGACATGAGACCAAAAAATAAATAAATAAAGTTAGAGTAAAATATTGCAGGTATTTGGATAGTGCAGATAGGCTGATCCAATAAAAGAGCATATTTAGTCAAAGTCCAGTGGTCCTCTTTATTTTTGTTCCTGCTGGGAATCTGACACCAGACTCCCCTATGATGTGGCATGTAGGAGGTCAACACCAAAGACTGAGCCACTGCCGATTTACTCTCCTAATATCAGTATATCATCAGGAATATTTAAACTTGTCCTTTCTAACATGTGAATCTTTCCAGGGATCTACGGGGCCGGTTGTCTGATCACAGAGGGTTGCCGTGGAGAAGGAGGCATCCTGATCAACAGTGAGGGAGAGCGCTTCATGGAGCGCTACGCACCCAACGCCAAAGACCTGGCCTCCAGAGACGTGGTGTCCCGTTCCATGACCATAGAAATCAGAGAGGGCAGGTATGGACAACATATGAGTGTGTGATGTAGTGCAGCTATTTTTCATCAAAGGTCTCCTATTATGCTATCTTCGAACAATATATTGTAGAGCAATATCGATACAAAACTTGCCTGTTCCTGAAGTGCTCATTCTGTGGCTGTCACTTTAAATTTGAACTGAGCTGAAGCTGGCCATGCCCGGCATGCAGCTCTGTGTCTGAAGAGAGAAGTTTCTAACGGAGTAACTCAGCTAAACGCTGCCATGATTAAACGCCATATTATGTTCCAAACCACACCAAGCATTATGAAAGTGACATCATATGTATTATATATATACTACAACTCTAAGTCCCTCCTGCAGACATCCTGCTGAACACACTGACACACAGAGGTGCTGCGGAGGCGATTCAGCTCGCGACTGTATATTGCAGATGATAGGTTGGGACGTGTCATGTGGGCCGGACGTTGCCAGGAGTTCAATGTAAAGCCAGCCCACATTTCAGATATGACATCATAACCAAAGCAAATCTGGATCAGCTCGTTTGTACCCCCGTTTTTACAGATGTGGGTAAGGAGGAAAAGAGAGGGTTGCATTTTCTGACACTTTGTGAGTCTCCTTACAATCCGGGGACACATCTTTATGTATAAAAGACATCAAAAAGTGCATTTTGCGTAATGGGGGACCTTTAAGTCTTAGTCCTGTTTCAAGTGGCCTTGTTAGTTATTAACATATTTATACTACCCTATCCTTTTACTCAAGGTTAAAGAGAAATCAAGTCTGGACATTATGGTCAACCCTACTACTGTAGTTTTAGTCATTAAAACTTTGTGGACAATTTAGTCTTTTTTAAGTTGTCGGATTATATTGAATATTTCAGTCCGTCTCCTTTTAGCAAAAATATGACCTATTTTTTTTGTTGTTGTTTAATCCTGACAGCTCTATCTGTGATTCCACACTAGTCCTGATGTGTTTTGCAAACAGAGAAAAAAACAGTCCATAATATTCAGTCCCCTTTTTTTACAGGTCTAACTTTCTTTTTCTTTAACTACTTTTCATCAGTTCTTTTAGTCATACATATTACACGTTGATATAGTCTTGTTTGTCATGAAAAAAAAAGGGTTGTAAATGCATTTGTACACTTAAATCATTTCTTTCCTCCTATGTGTGTTCCTTCAGGGGTGTTGGTCCAGAGAAGGACCACGTGTACCTGCAACTCCACCACCTGCCCCCCCAGCAGCTGGCCACGCGGCTGCCTGGTATCTCAGAGACGGCCATGATCTTCGCTGGAGTCGACGTCACTAAAGAGCCCATCCCTGTTCTGCCCACCGTCCATTACAATATGGGTGGAGTGCCCACCAACTATAAGGGACAGGTACGTGATGTGTGCACCAGTGCATGCATCCACACACACCAAGAAAGTGACCCACCTTATTAATGGTTTTTCCCATCAGGTGATCACTTATACTGGCGGTGCCGACAAGGTGGTTCCGGGCCTGTATGCGTGCGGTGAGGCGGCGTGTGCTAGTGTCCATGGTGCTAACCGGCTGGGCGCTAACTCCCTGCTGGATCTGGTGGTGTTCGGAAGAGCCTGCGCCCTCACCATCGCCGAGGAGGACAAGCCTGGTGAGCACCGCTGCTCATAACCTGTATTATAATAATGAGTTTCTTAAAGTGAGGCAAGGCAGTTTTCTGGAATAGGCTAAAACAGCCATAGAATTTCTAAATGCAGCCCTCATCCTGCAGCTTGTTCCTGAGCCCCTCCCACCAGAACCTGAATCAATTTTCATCATTTACATCATCTGTAACGTGATCACGATCCTGATGTTTTATTTTTGGAAGGTTGTTGGCCTGTGAAGCTCTTTAAAATGACATATCTGCAGATATGTATTATTGTGTTCGTCACTTTCTTCTAGACTCCCTTTTTTGATAAGTCTGTCTTGCTTTTTCTGGGTTGTTAAGCAGTTTAATCTTTCACCATTTGAAGGGACGTGCATCTGCAAGTGTAGAACAGCCAGTAGGAAGGCTGTCTCCCGCATTCTCTAAAGCCAGTGAACAGAGGAGGTGCAGAAGTCTAGTTTCCTCTGAGCTTGATTTAAGATAATGGAGTTTTTGCAACATGACCCAAAAGAAATCTACTTTTTAAGTTCTGTTCAAATGTCTGTGGAATCAGATTAATTTTGTATTTAGTGTTGCAGGGTTGTATTTAGTGTTGCAGTGCATATCACCTGCTTGCTTCACCTCTGACTGGTGTGTTTCCTCTTCAGGAGAGAAACTGTCCCCTCTGGCGCCAAGTGCAGGAGAGGAGTCTGTGGCCAACCTGGACAAGCTGAGGTATGCCAACGGAAGCCTGAGAACCTCAGAGATCAGGCTCAACATGCAGAAGGTAAACAAAAAAAGCCACTTATACATACATTATATACTTACATTATGCATTAGATACATTATTTGTAATGTGTTGCCTAAAGAAACAAGCCAAAATGCAGCCTCTTTTCCTTCCAGACCATGCAGGCCCATGCTGCCGTGTTCCGTACCGGTTCCGTTCTGAAGGAGGGATGCGAAAAGATGGATGCGGTTTACCAGACCTTGGCTGACATCAAGACCTTTGACAGAGGTACTGCATTACTGCTTGATTCTGTCCTCTTTGCGTCTGGGACATGCTGCAATTGCTCAAGTTCCTTCTCTCTCTCCTCCAGGCATCGTGTGGAACACAGACCTGGTGGAAAGTTTAGAGCTGCAGAATCTGATGCTGAACGGCGTCCAGACCATCAACTCTGCTGAGCAGAGGAAGGAGAGCAGGGGAGCCCACGCCAGGGAGGACTTCAAGGTGGGATTTGCTATACTAAATCTAAATCTTTCTTTCGCATGTTCCTGCAGGGTTTTTTCCTTTTTCCTTGCAAGGGTTCTTATTTATGTTTTTGCATTAACACATTCTCCCTGTGTATTGCTGCTGGTCTTTCCTCTGACATTGTGTTTACATAATTCAAGGATCGTCTCGATGAGTATGACTACTCCAAGCCCCTGCAGGGACAGGAGAAGAAAACTTTCGAACAGCACTGGAGGAAACACACTATGTCCACAGTTGATGTAAAGACTGGAAAGGTGTGTGTAGTGGAGCTTACAGCAGGAAGTTGGGCTTCTTTAGTAACCAGTTTTCACTTAATAGGCCAGTAGACTCAGTACTGTTTGATTTACCTTTGTTTTTGTGTAATCACAGGTGACCCTGGAGTACCGCCCTGTCATCGACAGCTCTCTGGATGAGCAGGACTGTGCCCACGTCCCTCCTGCCATCCGCTCCTACTAAGAAGATTCCCTTGCCCATTCTACTCTCTCTTTACCTACAATTTATCAGCTTACTCTTCCTGTAATACAGATGACATTTTGGGACAAACACTCATTGGTGCACATGTGTATCCTTTCTCGAATCATAAAATACAAATGATTCTCGTCTTTAAACCTCCTTCCTTCATCTCACCTTCTTGTTCCTCTGTGTTTGCCTTTATTTAACCTGCATGCAGCGAATATGATTTCAACATGGTGACCTCTGTGTGAGCTGGTGTTGTATATATTACCAGGCAACAAAAAACATTAAGAATAGTTAACATGTGTTGCACCACTTAGGCTTGGCTTTCTGTGATGACACCATACGCTCATATTTAAACCTTGCAATGCTTTCTTTGATTACGTTTATTCTTCTTTTGCTTTCTGAAGAGAAGAGATTGTTGAAATGATTACAATTTGAAATGCACATGTTGCTGACAAGCAGCAAAGGGAAGTTTTAAGTATGTAAATATTGCATAGATGCACAATAAATATGAGTTATACTGTATTATCTTGGTGGAGTATGAGGTAGTATTTTCTCACTCATTATGGCCTTTAGTGTTGGATGTTTTGTGACACTTCATGCGTGTGGTTCAAATGATAAACAACATCTCATGCTATGAGGATCAACAGCTGACCGTCTGTATTGAGCTACAGTTATCTAGTTATTAAAAGGTTGACCAAATCCAGTTGCCTGATGTGTGTTTGTATTCAACCACAATATTGTATCTGTTGAAGCAATGGCTTCTTTCTATGTTGTCGGATTGCTGTATGCCCTCTGAAAACTGAGGATGAATTCCAGGAAGGGTCAGTGCTGTGTGCAAAGCTTTAAGTTGCCGATATGTAATTAAATACTGAGCACCAACACTGGTGCCAGCTCCAAGTGCCTCATGAGCGCTTGTGGCGAGAGTAGTTTCCATTAAATCAAAACGCTCTGAAAGAACCTCACATTTCATGCTATGCCAGAATGACTTTGAAAGATGTACTCACTTGACATACTACACAAATTCCCACTCATTGCTTCTTGTGCTGAATCATTAAAAGGATTACTTAATTTATTTGCCAGTTTAAAAAAAAATGTGTTCATTTTTTGTTCTCTTACTACCATTTGTACTTATTTTTCACATGTTAAATAAAGTTCAGACTGCATAGTAACTAAAGCATTTGGGTTTTGTTCGTTCACACAACACAGACGCCTCCATATTTACATGCCCATCTGTGCCTCAAACTGTCATTTATTTTGATGCAATTGTTCTCTTTTCAAACTGTTGGGCTGAGAATTTAGGTTTTCTTTCTGAATTCAACACTTTTTAGTTTGGGACCAGTGAACTATTGCTTTTTCTATATAATTCATCATACCATGGTTGTATCTCAAAAAACTATAAGTAGCACAATCAAGTAATTGGTAATTAAATTAAAGAAAGTTTAGGTGTAATTAATTTCACCTAAACTAATAGAAATGTTGTTATTGCTCATTAAAATGTAATGTCATTTTTTAAAAGGTATTTGAAGTTGTACAAATACAAAATAAACTAAACCAAACATTAGCATACTAAATATAGACTTTCAGCACAAATGGGTTAATAACATATACATTGGATTAAGAATATAAGAAAAAAAGAACAGAATGTTAGTAGTTTATGTCCTCTACACTTACTGATTTACTGTATAATTGCTGTCATCTATTTGGTGTCCAGTATTTGCCCATGGCCACTAGGAGGCAGCAGACTGCACATTGTTGAAGGAATGTTTTCAGCAGCGTTAAACTGTTTATGAACAGCAGTATATTTGTTTGTTCAGAATGGCTACTAACTTATAATAGATCACTTTCAACATCAATAGTTTTGTTTTACATTGTGTTGGTGAAGTAATATGGTGGTTTTGTTTGATGCCACACCCCTGCCGCGAATCGCCTCTATCTTATTGGAAATTCTGCTGAAGAAAGTCAGTAATCACTAAACAAACAGGGAAGTAACCCAAGCCTGGTCCATATCCTGAGCAGCCGTTTAACCCAAACACAGAAAGGTCAGAGCTGAACAAGATGTGCGCGCTTGGCACTCTCCAAATTAGCACAAATAAAAGGCTTATAAAAAAAGGAAAAGGCATCCTCAGTTTACTACCTCTTTGCTGATCCTCCGTGTTGAATCAGCTGCTACCATCCGTATACTGTTTGGAACAATATCAGTTTTTTTGTTGATATACAGATAAGAACATTTGCATGACATATTCATGTAAACTATTTTATTTTAATTAGGCATTCTTTCCTTGTTTTTATTTCCATTCTGTCTATTTTCCCTGAATGTGAAGTAGGCTTTCTTTGGGCTGCATTTCTTGTGTGAAAGTGCTATACACAAATACTTTTTAGGTATTCTTATTCAGTCCTGTTGGTACTCAGTTTACCGGTTGTCTTCATAATCTTTTTTGATCATCAGACACTTTAGATATAAATGATAGCTTTTCATTAGTTTCCCTTTTTGGAGTAACAACCATCAAAGCAATAATTTTGTAATTTTATAATAAATAAGGTGTAGGCTAATCCATAATCGGCAAAGTTACTTTAAAGTATGGATTATGCAACAGTTACTTTCATATTAAAAGCCTTCTTTCTAAAAGCACATTTCTGCGAGGCATGGTGGGGTTCGTTGTTGTTTCCGGTTTGGCTCTTTTTCTCTCAAGCCTCGAGTAGGGAAGCAACCACAGCGGTTCGAGTAGTGAAGCAACCACAGCGGTTCTAGAAAAGTTACAAACTACTTGACAAATGCCGGTGGCCTATTTCCAAGACAAATGGAATATGGATAATTTGGTGAACCAGTTCTCATCGCATACGTCGAGTTAGAGGTAAATGACACCCATTGGTTGTTATTGTTGGCTCCCAGGGCAGCTGATCCAGGCCTGCCGAGAATTATTAAATCATGGACAACTGTGCTTTACTGAAGCACTGAGGAGGAGGAAGACGAAGAAGAAACATGTCCATTTATAGCCTAAACTCATAGGCAATGTTTGGGCTTTTGAAAACAGAGTGCAAAATAATACACAAGCAGTAGGAAATCGGTCATTAGATGCCATCCACAATTTTACCCTGAATACATGCCTTCAAAAAAACACTAGACAAACCCAGTTTTGATTTGTTTTCTTTTTTTTTGTGAGTTTAATGTGAATAATTTCCCCTGAAACGTTTCAACACCAATCCAATTTTCCCTTCAATGTTTTTGCAGGATGTATAATAATTAAGGAAGCAAATTAAAGTAAAGCAGGAAGAGAGGGCGGGCTGGGCGGGCAGGAATCAAGGAAAAACATTTACTGTAACAGCCTAGGAGAATAGTTTCAGTACCTTATGACTCCCAAATACAGCAAGCTAAATAAGTATTGAACACATAACCATTTTTCTCAGTAAATATATTTCTAAAGGTGCTATTGACATGACATTTTCATCAGATGTCTTTAACAACCCATGCAATCCACACATGCAAAGAAATCAAACCATAGCTGTCCATGATTTAAGTTATGTGTATTAAAATGGAATGACACAGGGACAAAGTATTGAACACGCTTACTGAAATTTATTTAATACTTCGTATAAACGCCTTTGTTGGTAATGGCAGCTTCAAGACGCCTCATGTATGGAGAAACTAGTGGCACGCATTGCTCAAGTGTGATTTTGGCCCATTCTTCCACACAAACAGTCTTCAAGTCTTGAAGGCTCTTTGGGCCTCTTCTATGAACTCTGATCTTTAGTTCTTTCCATAGATTTTCTATTGGATTCAAGTCAGGTGATTGGCTGGGCCATTCTATATATAGCAGCTTTATTTTCTTTTTCTGAAACCAGTTGAGAGTTTCCTTGGCTGTGTGTTTGGGATCATTGTCTGGCTGAAATGTCGCCCCTTGTTTCATCTTCATCATGCTGGTAGATGGCAGCAGATTTTTATCAAGAATGTCTCTGTACATTTTTCCATTCATCCTTCCTTCAATTATAAGAAGTCTTCCTGTGCCGTATGCTGAAAAACAGCCCCACCATGGTGTGCAGCAAACTTTAAACGATCTTCAACATGCTTTTTCTTCAGCAATGGAGTCTTGCGTGGTGAGTGTGCATTACTTATTGTTTTCTTTGAAAGAATTATACCTACTAATTCCAGGTCTTTCTGAAGGTCTCCACAAGTGGTCCTTGGCTCTTGGACAACTCTTCCGATAATTCTTTTCACTCCTCTGTCAGAAATCTTGGAGGAGCACCTGGTCGTGGCTGGTTTATGGTGAAATTATGTTCTTTCCACTTCTGGATTATGGCAGTGCTCACTGGAACATTCAGAAGTTTAGAAATCCTTCTGTAATGCCATCAGTATGTTTTGCAACAATAAGGTTTGAAGGTCTTGAGAGAGCTCTTTGCTTTTACCCATCATGAAATCTTTCTTGTGTGACACCTTGGTAATGAGAGACCTTTTTATAGGCCATCAGTTGGGACTGAACCAGCTGATATTAATTTGCACTGACAAGGGGCAGGATTGCTTTCTAATTACTGACAGATTTCAGCTGGTGTCTTGGCTTTCCATGCCTTTTTGCACCTCCCTTACTTCATGTGTTCAATACTTTTTCCCTGTGTCATTCCATTTTAATACACATAACTTAATTTATGGACATCTATGGTTTGATTTCTTTGCGTGTGTGCATTGCATGGGTCACTACCGACATCTGACAAACCTTTCCTGTCAATAGCACCTTAGAAATATATTTACTGAGAAAAATTGTGACGTGTTCAATACTTATTTTACCCGCTGTATGTGGCTTTGCTGATATTTCTCTACTCGTGTTCACTATAAAAAAGGATTCTTCTTCAATAACAGGGTTTCTGCAAACATACCTTTTGTTACCTTTATTAATTTATGTGGTGCTTTTTCATGTGAGTGCATAGCAAATATTTGACTTCAGAGTTTACATTGAGAAATAAATCCTCTACATAGACCAGACAGCACAAATGTTTCTTTCATTCAATATGCTTTATTTATAAAGAAATTTCGTATACAGCAAAATAATGTGGCTTTGGTTAAGAAAAGATAACAAAAACATTACATGAAAATTAATACCAAACCTTACGCTATATGATTTAAAAAAAGAACCACTGATGGAACAATTGGCCACTGTTGCCATGTTTTGATCATTTCATCTTTTACTTTTTACTTTTTATGTTTAAAATATAAATGCCATTCTATTATAGCATACTTTTAAAAGTGTTAGTGCACATTTACAACAAACAAATTTGTTGAAAGGGCATCAATATTTTGCCCACCGTACAATCAGACAAATCAATTTCAATTAGGAAACAATAACCCAAAATGAAATCCGACAGTGTTTTGATAATCTTTTGCTATTTGAACATAAAATATAAGTCTTGGCATAATAGGACCTACTTGAGTGGAAGTCTTGATTCTTGGTACAACATTAATCGATGGCTGAAATTTGAAACATATTTTAGAATCAAAACATCATATAAATGTCAATAACTAAAATCTACCTGTACTTATGTCACTGGTGTGCTCTGACAATCTGATGTAGAAGGAGAATGGGGCCTGAAAATATGGGAACGGTGTTGCAGCAGGTTTAAAATGTATTTGCCAAAACCATAGCGTATACGATGTAGAGGACAACGAGGCCGATGCCGATTCCCAGGCCCACGTGGTTCAGGATCCTGGCAATCCTGCTGCTCCGCTCCGCCCCCTGCCGGTTCCCAACGTGGTTTGCTTCACGGGTCTGAAAGTGAAAAATATATTTTTGCAATGATTTATAACTGAGGTTTAAAAACAATCACATGCAATTGTTTTATTAATAAAGTTAGATTGATGTACTGAATCAGTGACAACCATACATTTGCACGACATTATTGAAGCACATATGGCTAACATTAGCCAGAGCTACTGGTTATGCTAAACCATGTAGGGATGAAGCAATATAACCTAGAAAGGTATTCAATAAAAAAGGTTTTTTCCTTATGAATTCAGTACTTCACTTCTTTTAACATTTAAGGTCATATGGCTAATTAGTTAGTAACTTGACATAAAAAGATATGAAGAAACACAAGCTAGCGTTTCCGGACATTTATACAAAGTTTATTTCGTCTTTTTTTCCCTCATGTTAGGTTTATTTTTTCATTACACTAGAAACAGGTTCTTTGGATTTTCTTTCACATATCACCCACTCCTAATAGAAGTCTGATTGAAAGGAGTAGAGTCCATGGGTAAAATGTATCTTAGACATCATCTCTTACATGCTCCGAATTCAATTATGACAAATTGATCAGCGAATAATGAAAATACAGTGCAGATGAAGCAAGAAAACGCGGTGATATGATCCTGAACCCAACTCAGCCATTTCAGACAGTGTTCATTTTGGCAGCTATTTTAGATTTAGTCTTAGGACGAAAATGGTTATTAGTTTTAGTCACATTTTAGTCCTTTTTATCCTTCATAGTTTTAGTCCAGTTTTAGTCGATGAAAAATCATTACATTTTAGTCAACTTTTAGTCAAAATGTTTTTCTCTCTATAAACTAATTCAGTTAGGCAAATACAGGTATCTGAAATTGGAATCAAGTTGTCAGTATCAAGTGTTGAAATTCGTAAAGCAACATTTCACTCTTTTTTTTTTTTGGCAGGAGGATCATTTATTGACATAAGTGCAACCATCCTCTGAACATACCCATAGGCTTGTGGGAGTAAATGTTGTAACAAAGCAATACATGTGGTTGATATAAAAACATGCCATCAGTTAAACATTTACAAAACAAATCGTAACAGTCAGCTAAATGAGCTGCCAGGTTGAAACTTAAGGCAAGGCGGTGTTTTGCTTGCAGGCTGAGTAAATGCCCCCTTTAGCCGAATGTAAGACCTTTGTTAGTTACAAAGAGTTCTGGATATTTTTCAGGATGTCTCCATAGACAAAGTTGAACAATTGTTCCTTTGACTTGGTTCCATCTAGCTGCAAGACATCAACATCTGATGACTCCATGATGTTCTTGTGTTTCAAATACATGGGCCAGACGTGGCCCTCGAACAGGCCGTGGGGGGGGGGGGGGGGGTCTGGCACCGCGTAGTTCCTAGAGCACCTCCTCTTTTTGCATTCTTCATGTGGGATGGAAATAAAGAATTGTTATCTATAGGTGTAAAGCATAAAGCCTTCCACAATGAGGATGTGAGTCTCCTCCTCATCCTCTTTGTGGTCAGCCTTTGGGACGATCTCAGTATCCAGGGTCTTACTGATGCCATTAGACTTCTCAAACTTGACGGGGATGTCCAGCCATGCATACATCGCACTCATCATGGCGTTCATGTCCAGGGCAGTAATAACATCATACTGCTTAAAGCCATCTTCACCAACTTCAATCTGATCTTGGCGCATGAAGAAGTCATCCTAGTGTACCACACAACAGTTGGGCAGGGTTTTGATCAGTCGGTTGGTGAGGGGGGTTTCCCTCCGTTGGTAACGCCGCCGATGCCGATGATGTACTTCATGGTTTTTGGATGGTCAAAGCTTGTAGACAGAAGGGTTCAAAACGTCAATAAACCGATTGAAGATCGCAGTGATCGGACGGGAAGAAAGCTTAAAAAAGAGAAGGTTACAACAGGAAACGTCAACTACTTAATTCCTCCATGGCACTTGAGTTAAGTGAGTTAGAGCGGAGACAAGGGGTTGTCACTCGGACGTGGTCTTCCACCTAGAGCACATTTCACTCTCTTAACACTTTGTGTCATATCTGGTGTTCTGCTATAAGGGTCATACAGATTCAGAGCGCCTATCCCTTTAAGAGAGAGAGAGGGGCGTGGCGCTGCACGTATGCGTGTGCATGGTAGAGCGAGCGAGAGTGAGCAAGCTTGTATGTGTCTGGAGAAGTGAGCCGAACAGTAACAACAAAAGCATATGTGTAACAGGTTTTAATAAATACAACGGCCTCCAAAAGAAGAGATTGCCTGTCCATTTATTTGGACAAAGTGGGTTATTGAACCCGAAGCCGGAAGGGGAAATAAAATATCCTGTATTTTGAATGTCCGACAGTCCACCATTAACATTTTAGTCTCGTCTCGTCAAAGAAAACAAAATATAGATTTCGTCATAGTTCTTATTATCAAAAATCTATTTTTAACTCGTCATCGTCTCGTCTTAGTCATGTAAAAAAGGTCGTTGACGAACATTTTTCGTCATAGTTTTCGTTGACGAAATTAACACCGCTTTCAGGTGGCAATGTTCTCCATTTTGCGAGCTCTAATAGATCTACGGCGACTTCTTGAGGTTTGAAAACTATGGAACTTGTATGCTGTATTCATAGCCAATGAAAGAAAATAGGCAGAAGATATGGGCCAATCTGAAGTCTCCGTCAGTGTTACGTGGCCAAGCTTAATTATGATTCATGACTCCGCCCACTTAATTTGTAACCGCCCATAGCATTTTTGACAGAACCAGGCAGAACGAAATCCGGTGACTAGCAGGCCTGCTCTTCAGACGCAGATGAATTGTGGAGCTGTTGCGGGAGTTGAGCCGCAAGCACACTGCTTGCCTCGGCAAAGCAGCAAGCTAACGCTATAAACGCTACCAAGCTATTAGGCTGTATGCACACTAACTTTACCCGAACTGTGCAGAAATACGGGGATGGTTTTTCATCACAACACGTTAACCTCTTAAGCCCAGACGCAGCAACTTGTAAGAAACAGCGTCTCAGGGCATGTTAACATTTAACAACCTATTAATGTGGCATACCCACTTAACGGGAAGAAAATCAGCTACCGGACCATATTAACCATGTTTACCAAAACGAAACATAATTCCAACACCAAGCGTCTAAATCAGCGCCGAACTAAAACGAGCTAACGCTACATAACACCGAGTGAGCTACGGCGATTTTTTTACTTCATGCTATCTGCACAAACACATATCACATGAAGCCTGATATTCCACGGATTCCATTGGTATGAGTCTCATCACTGTATGAACAAAACTCACTCAACTAGCAGCCAAGAAAGAGCAAGAAATCTGCTTCAATTTACAGACCCATAGCTATAAACAGTCTTTGCTGTTTGTGATCAAAAGTTGTGTTCAAGGTCATACAAACGCTCCTGAAGGTTAACCCGATGTCTCTGTGTCACTTTGACATGATTACTGATAATCTATCATTATTGATTTGTAATAAACCGGTACGGCGCAACAAGCGATGACATTTTTTCAGTTTTTTTCAGGGGCGGGACATTTGACAAATCTCTAAGCGGTTGACCAATCACAACAGAGTCGCCAGCTAACCAATCAGAGCAGAGTAAGATAGATAGATATGACTTTTATTGATCCCAATTTGGGATATTATTTTGTTCCAGCAGCATTAGAAACATAGAAACAATATACACAAAATAGTATACACATTAAGAAATAGAATACACATTAAGAAATAGAATACACAATAAGAAATAGTTAGTAAGTTTAGTAAGCTTTTGCAAAGGTGGGGGCATGGGCTCTTCAGAGCGTTTTCAGACGGAGTGAAAAGTGGTCATTTATGTACAGGCAGTGTGAGGAAAATAAAGCACTTTTTCAGCATTGAAGCATGAAAACATGTCATAGTGGAGCAACAAAATACATATATGGACCTGAAAAGTAGCATAATAGGGGACTTTTAAAAAAGGAAATATTAAAGAAGGTGGTTTCACTGGTGTCAAATATATTTAAAACATGTGCTTTTGGATTATTACATGATGCAAAAAGGGCTGGTCTCCATTTTAAAAGAAAGGTCTGAGTATAACGGAGCTCTGTGCCTTTAACAAGAGACCAGCCCAGAGTCTTGATCAAATAAAACTCCCACTCTCACACTGATGTTGTGTATACCAGAGTGTGTGCGTGTGTGTGTTTTGTAGGTGTCGTGAGAAGGCTGTGTTGGCTACAGTAAAGCTGGTCCTGCTTGGTTCTAAGACACTGCTGTTTATCCTGTTCCAAAAACGGAGGCTCTGTCCACACAGCCATGCACAGTTTATATACAGCGGGATGTACAATCCAACACTGTTCTTTCCAGTTTAAAAAAGTTAGATCAAATCGTTTTTATGTTGTTAAGCCAAGTAAAAGTTCCATGTATTGCTCTGAATTTCTGAACCATGTTTGGTTCTAAACATCACATAATAAAGCTTTACTTGCTGATGTGTAAGAAACTCATATATCATCTTCAATGTTCAAGAAAAAGGCTAAGATTTTGGGAAATCTTTTTTCTTTTTTGTCAAGTAACTGTTGGTTATAAAATGACTAGATTATTTTAGCATAAAGAATTGAAGCCGTGGGAAACAGCCAAGTCTGCATTTTGCTGGGGGAAACAGCTGAATTAGCATTTTGCACTAAAAGCAACGTATTAGGAACATAAGTTTGCATGTTATGAAAAGTTATAGACATCATGTTGCTGCAAATTTGGTCACAGACAAAGTGGTATGCCTGGATGATGTAGAAAACTGATTGTGTGACTCTTTTTGATTGCCAATGCATGGTCAAGCTTATTATATTATATGTCACAAGACCAAGCCCTGTCTTTATTTTCTGAAAGCATAATATTTTACAATGTAGCTGTAAGGACAGTGAATCACAAAACAATGTCAGCAAGGCAAAGCTGTTCCATAACCTTCCAGGATGCCCATGGTGTTGTTTTCTCAAGACAAACAAAGCTGGGCACTGTGTCAAACCCAGTTAGACCATGGCAAATTTGGAGTCTTTCAAATCTAAATCCATTTTGTTCATGTGCTGCAAAGTATCTGAAATGTTTGCCCTTCAAATGCAAGCCAAAGTTCAGTCTCTTACTTCTGACTTCATACCACTTGGCACCCACCCTAGAAACCTCCTGTGGTGATGAAGTGCAGTCTGTTGTAGCTCTCTTCATAAAAGGTAACCAAACCACTAGCTCCCCGCCTAAAGGCTTCAAAACTTCCATATCAAAGTGAGACCCAGCGAAGATCACAACACATTTGTCAGAGCAAAGCGTTTAAAAAAAGGATAATCTCTTAGTCTTAGCGCACGAGTGTGTTTGATTTTGTGTTTAACATTGCGACTGTGTGAGCAGTAAAATGTAGAAAGACCACCTAAAAGTTTCTAGTCACGTTTGCATTGCCTTATTTCTATATCTTTTCATCAGTAACTGTATAAACATACAACTCGATCAAACATGTTTTATGGCAACATGAACAACTTTAATGCTCAACTGCCACACTGTCTGTTCACCTCTGCTTCAAGTGTCTATGCTCAGCTAAGCTAGCTGTCTTCTGTCTATAGCTTCATAGTATAGTTTCACACACATTTCCCCAAAGGTCAAGCTCACAAAAACAAAAAGTAAGTTTTATTCTAATTTGATTTTCTGTTCTAACTTAGTAGTATAGTATAGAACTGTTACACTGTTTTAAAATGACTGTAATTCAGAAAAGTTCATTGTTATTAGTAATCTCATCATCGAAGGCCCATCTACTTAGAGTCCCTGTTGCTTCCCGTTAAGTAAAAGTATACATTTAGCTGTTTTAACAACTTCAGAAAGCTCAATCAATGTGTGCAAACAAGAGCAACTTCTTCCCAAAACCTAAATCAAGGAAAGCTGTTGTTTGGAGACATGCCCAGTTGTGCCACACCACTATAGGGTTTATTGAAGTAATGGGTTATCCACTTATCATTGTAATAAAACATATATGCTCATGTTTTGTATACACTGTGGTAAATTATTCTTTCAACATGTTGTTAGGACCCATCAAAGCTTCCTTCCCACTGATTATATGTTATATACGTCAATTTAAAAAATCATACAAAAAGGATTCATTTGTTGCAATATCTAGTATGTTCAATCTAGAATTGATTTTAAATCAATAAAAGGTGTTTTCCCATAGGTGCAAAAATTACACTAAAGAAAGAACATTTTCAACAAAGTTTTGGGAACACAACACGGAACAGGATTCCTGGTACAAGTGTAGAAACTAAACGAACAAATATTAAATCAGATTCATTTTGTTAATAAATCTAACGTTTTTCCTATGCCTAGAGGATGTGGGCTGTTATCATTTGATTAGCTAAATTAGACTTGATTGCATTGTAGCAGCAGCCCCGGCGTCAAGGACGAGATCCTGGGTGGCCAGGCCAGCCCCTCCTGAATGTAGGCCCTCCCAGGAGAAATCAGCGTTATTGTCAATGTGGATGTATATTATATTAAAAGTACTTGAGGGGCCAAAACATATATTAAATGTAAGCTGATGTAAAGACAAGAAAAGTAATGTGTGTGAATGTGAGATAGAATCGGAGGATGAAACCCTCTTTATTAGTCACATACATGCACACAGCAGAGCACACACAGTGAAATTAGTCCTCTGCATTTAACCCATCCTAGTACTAGGAGCAGTGGGCAGCTATTGTGCAGCGCCCGGGGAGCAATGGGGAGGGGGGATTGGAGGTGTCCGGTGCCTTGCTCAAGGGCACCACAGCAGGGCCTAGGAGGTGAACTGGGACCTCTCCAAGTAGCAGTCCACTTTCCAAGTCTGTTCGGGGACTTGAACCGGCGACCCTACGATTCCCAGTCCAAGCCCCTACTGACTGAGCCACTGCTGGACAGGTCTCTGCATTTGACCCATCCTAGTGTTAGGAGCAGTGGGCTGCCATTATGTACGGCGCCCGGGGAGCAGTGTAGGTAACCAGTGTCTTGCTCAGGGACACCACGGTGGCACTTGGTCTTTCGGGGACTTGAACTGGTGACCTTCCAGTTCCCAGGCCAAGCCCCTATAGACTTCACCACCACCGCCCTAGATAGTCATCGAATTAGAGCACGGCAGAATAAACGCAGGTCTTTGAACTAACGGAGTGTATGGGTCTGGTGGTCAGCTTTAGCAACACAGACATAAGAGGAGATATGGCGGAGCGAGAATATTTTTACGGCACAATTCATATTTAATCTTCAATATAAACATCTGTGTTTGCATTAATGTTACACATACATGATTGAGACATGTTATTTGCATGCTCTTTGCATGTAAATAAGTAGCCACAACAAAGTCAAAAGCATCAAAATGGAGCTTGTTTTTTCAACAAAACAGAGAGAAAAACAAGTCAAAAAAGGAATATGAACGGCCCCAAAAAGAGCTTAGCAGTCACAAAACAGCATATAAACAGCTTCGGAGGAGACACAAAGGAGGTATTCATCTTCTATCCACATGTCTAGTTAAGAAATAAAAAACAATGCCTACTGCATCCTACATTACATTTACAACTAGATTACAGTAACTCCTTAAATGTCAAGTACAAGAGTTATATTGTAGCTGCAGTAGTCCTGCAGGATGTGCTGTCAGCATGAATGGGCCTTCCTGTCTGTGAATTTCTTTGCATGGGAGCAGATCCGAGTCACTGTGAAGAAGGACGGGATTGGAAGAGAAGGGGGCTGATATTTGTGAGAAAATTGCAGAACTGAAATAAGCTTATGAATGAGAGGATGGAACAGACACCAAAGCCAGCAAAACCTTTCTCCCACACAGAGATCAAACCAATGTCACCATGGAAGAAGCATGTACATTCCACATTGTGGAATTTCTGACATGCAGCTCTGTGTTTTTTTTGTCTTCCACATTTTATGACACAACCCCCACCCCAAACCTTCAGTAGAATCCCAAATTTAGCCATGAGCCTTCATCTGATTGGCTGATGGCCAAGTCAACAGGGGGAACGCATTCCACTCTGCGACATTGATCTCTGCAGCTCCAGTTTACACACGTGTACCTATTTTTTGTACTAAACACAGTTACAGATGCAGGGACATAGCCTCCGTGTTCTCAGTGTTTTTTCAGATCATGTGGCAACTGTTGCTCAAGTGCGCTTAACAGGCTTGCAGCTGGTATCAATGACGCCTGCCTCATTGAAGTGAGCTACGTGTGATTTTCAACTTCAAAAGGTCCTGTAATTCAGCCTCAAAACCCAAACCTAAATGAGATCTTTTAAAAACCTCATTAAGTCTCGTTCTCTGGTGAGACCCAGACAAGAGAAACAAATGCACCACACGACATAATCAGCATTGGTGAAACACTGTGTATATATGTATTTTAAAAGGTTCCATGAAAGGAAGGCAAACGCAGTTATTCAACTAGGATTAGAGGATTACTCCTTTACCATTTGAATCTGTACGCAATATTTTTATACCAACAGAGGATCAAATTACACAGACTTACCACCCAAATCTGAAGCTCCTCTCCTTTCGAAGCACAGCAGGTTGTTGCCTAAAAACTCTGAAAAACCAACTGTATGCTGTATATCCAGGTCCGAATGAATTATATACGTTTCATAAGTTAATTTGATGTTGAATAAAGGATTTACATTTATCAGTGCACAACATGTAATTATTTGTCAATGATCTGTTACAGCTTATATCACCATCCAACAATGGCTAGATTAATTAATTAGAATGGACTAAAACAAAGTGGTCATGAAATAAGTTGTTTTAGTTGTTTCCTGCCTCACAATAGGACATCTAAAGAACTTAGTGGCTGTGTTACAATGAAATAATGTACACAGAATTCATAGATTTATATTTGAAATACATGTTAAATAGTAAAATTAATCTTTAAAATAGTAAGGAGACGGACTTCCGGGACGGCGCGGAGCAAGATGGCAGCATAAAGCAGAGCTCCTGAGTCGATCAGACAAGAATGCCCCCAAGTTATGAAAATATCGAGAACACGAATTTCAAACCGACACGCAATGAGTAGGGGACGAGGGCAGAGAAGTTCAAAGAAAAAAACGATGTTCAAAGACCAAGAAGAACACGAGTTTGAAGACGAGGCGGCAAGCGGGGAAAACGACGACTCCAGTCAGGCCCGGTTGGTACTCGAGGGACTGGCCGCCATTACGAAAGAGATACGTGACCTCAAAAAGGAGATGAAACAGGACCTCACGACATTCAAAGATGAATTTAAAGAGGAGGTGAGGCGAGAGTTTGCCGGCTTTAAGGAAGAAACTAACCGAAAATTGGCACAAAACGTTGCGGAAATACAAGAGCAGCGAAAGGATATAACCGAGGCACAGGTGCGAGTGGCGGAGTTGGAGGAGTGGAACATCGAGGCGAAGGAAGCCATCCTCACTCTACTAAAACACCAAACTTCAAGAGAAGCTGACCGAAGTGGAAGGACACGGGAGACGCTGTAATTTGAGAATTTACAATGTGGTTGAACGGGACAATGAGTCTGTGATAGAACTGGTGGAGGAACTCCTCCGCCGAGAGCTCGCGTTACCGGAGGGAACCAAGCTCCATATCCAACGCGCGCACAGAAGTCTCGGAAAGAAACCGCCACCGGGAGCATCTCCGAGGTCAATTGTGGTCAACTTTCTTAAGTATGAGACCAAAGAGAGCATTTTGGCTAAAGCCTGGAAAGAGAAAATAACAGTCGAAGGGAGACAGATATTTTTTGACCACGACTACCCCACCGAGGTGATGAAGAAACGTAAATCCTACTCCGAAATTAAAAAGGTTCTAAAAGATAAACGGATACGTTTTCAGACACCTCTGAGTAGGATAAGGATCCACTGGTCAGATGGGCCCAAGATCTATAATAACGCCGAAGACGCAGCGCGGGACATGCGGAAAAGAGGGCTGGAGACGGGGCCTTTTGTTCAGAAAAAGTTATCCCCCACTCCCACCAACAGGGAGACAGGGCCTATGGGGAATGAGGCCCTTTTTTGCGGGGAAGTTCAGTTTTTGTGTTCGTTCATATTTTGTTCATGGGGAAAACATGGTTGACAACATTACAGTGGAGGGGCTAGGAATTATTTCAAGGGATACAAACAATGCAACATGATGACATAATGGTGGTGTCGCTGAACATCAACGGCTTAAACAATATCAAACAAAGAAATAAAGCTTTATCTAAGTTTAGAAGAGAGAAAATGCAGGTTATTTTTCTTCAACAAACTCACCTATCACAGGAAGAGCATGTAAAGTTTAAAAAGCTGGGCTACAGGAATTCATTTTCCAGTTCCTTTGGGCAGAATCACAAGAGGGGTGTGGTGATACCGATTTCTAACACAGTAAAGTTCGAACTGATCAAAGAAGTTGGTGATAAGAAGGGAAGATATATCATGATAAAAGGGAAACTAGAAAACCAATTGGTGACACTGCTCAATGTGTATGCACCTCAGGAAAGTGGAAAAGCATTTTATGAAAACGTTTTTGATCTTATAAATCTGGGAACAGAAGGGACATTAGTGTGCGGTTCGGGATTTTAATGTGGTATTGAATTACGGGTTAGACACTACAAGTATGAAGAGAAACAAAAAACAAAATAATAGATATATGAATACAATGATGTTAGAACTGGATGTGCAGGATGTATGGAGAGAACTTCATCCACTTGATCGGGATTATACCCACTATTCATTTACTCATTTAATTATAGTCTCAGGTCAGGCAAGATCCCTCCCTCATGGAAAGAAGCCATTATCTCTATTATTCCAAAGGAAGGTAAAGACAAAGAATACTGCTGCAACTACAGACCCATATCGCTTTTAAATGTGGATTATAAACTTTACACCTCAATTATAGCTGAGAGATTAGAGACATTTATGCAGGATTTGATTGACGAAGACCAGACCGGTTTTATTAAAGAGAGGCAAACACAAGATAATATAAGAAGGAGCTTACATGTTCTAGAAAATATACAGAGCAAGGGGGAAAGTGCAATTTTGGTAAGCATAGACGCCGAAAAGGCTTTCGACAGTGTGAATTGGGTATTTCTGCATAAGGTATTGGAAAAATTTGGATTCAATGAGGAATCTGTGAATTGCATTAAGTCCTTATATCAGGACCCTATGGCAAGGATCAAAATAAGTGGTAGCTTGACAAAACGTTTCAGTCTGGAAAGGGGGACAAGACAGGGGTGCAGCCTCTCTCCAAGTCTATTCTCGTTATTTATCGGACCATTAGCCCAAATGATTAGGCAGGAGGAAAGAGTTCAAGGGGTGAAAATGGGAGGGGAGGAACATAAAATAGGATTATTCGCGGACGATATATTGATATTTCTAAAGCAACCCAACGAAAGCTTCCCAAACCTCATCAGGTTACTAGAGAATTATGGAAAATATTCGGGTTACAAAATTAATGTCACAAAAACACAGATCTTGTCAATAATCTACTCCCCGTCCCAAGAGATAAAGGATACATATAAACTCAATTGGAATGCTAAATCAATAAAATACTTGGGAGTAAATATCACGAAAGGAATAGACAAGCTATATGATGCAAATTACACTAAAATAAATCAAGAAATTAGGAGAGACTTGGAGAGATGGTCAGCTATTATTTTGGACTTCAGCTCGAGAATAGAGATAATTAAGATAAATGTCCTACCGAGACTCTTATACTTGTTTTAGTCTCTGCCAGTAACGATCCCACCAAAGCAGTTTATGGAATGGGATAGGTGGATATCAAGGTTTATATGGGGAGGAAAGAAACCTAGGACCAGGTACAAAACTCTGCAGCTCCCTAAAGACAAAGGAGGTTTGGCTTTGCCAAGCCTCGAAGAGTATTTCTATGCCGCACAAATCAGACCCTTGATATATTGGTGCAACAATGAGTATTTCTCAAGATGGAAAAGTATAGAAATAGGGCAGATGGACGCCGAAGTACGAAACTTGATATCAAATAAAGGCCTACTGGGAAAATTAGGTAACCAATTAGACGCCATAACCAAAACTACACTTGAAATATGGAATACTGTTGTTGAAAAGTATAAACTGGAGAAAGAAATAAAGATTTTGAGTTGGTTTGTGTTTGATGATAGGTTTATACCCGGGATAAATGATAAAGGGTTTAAACAATGGGCGAGAAAAGGGATCACAGCAATATGTACAATGGTTGAACGGGGTAAGCTGCAGAGTTTTGAGAAGTTGAGGGGTAGATTTGGATTAGATCAATACGAACAATATCGCTACCTGCAAATAAAGGATTATTTTGAGAAGGAGATAAAAACTGACACTGATAATGAAGTTGTTGAGGTATTTCGGAGAGCTTATGAAGGTAAAAAATGCAGAGTAATCTCAGTCCTATATAGAAGTTTGATGTCATGCAGAAAGTCTTCCTCTCTTTATATCAAAGAAAAATGGGAAAAGGAATTGAAAGAACAAATGACTGAGGAAGAGTGGTTTAATATTTGTAAAACGCAGTGCACGTCCACTAGCTCCAGGATCTGGAGGGAATTTGACTGGAAGAATATGGTCAGATTTTTATAACTCCAAAGATTAGGAAAGGAGTGGTGTCAATTCAACAACCATGCTGGAGAGCATGTGGTCACATGGATGCTGACCATACACACATATTCTGGTCCTGCCAAAAGTTAAAAGGATACTTGGATAAACTATGGAGGGATTTACAAAAAATAATAGGATATGGGATACCAAAAACATGTGAAGTACTCTACTTGGGGAATTTGACACAAGACATAATACAAAGAGAGGATGAGTATCTTGTTAAAGTGCTGCTATCAGCCAGTAAGAAAATGATTACAAGAATGTGGTACAAAGTAGACCCACCGACTGAGGAGCAGTGGATGTGCACCGTGGAAGAAGATGGAGAAAATCACACACAAACTGAGACTACAAGAGGCACAATTTGAGAACAAATGCAAAAAATGGACGGATTATAGAGGACGAGAAAAGGACACCACCATTGCCATTGAACAATAAGAACACTGATTTAAGGATTGTTTAAATATGTATGTACAATGTTCCCTGAAACTGTAATTGTTGAAATAAAAATAAATTTAAAAAAAGTTTTAAAAAAAAACAGTAAGGAGACTTTTCTTTAGCAGACACTTTACTCACTCACACTAACTGCCATCCTGCCGAGCCCCAAATGCCCTCAGCCATCTTGGCTAGCAGGTATGAACGTTTGTCTACATGTTACTGTCTGCAGCTCAGTGGTTTAACAGTGGGACCTGAATCCCCACAACTGGCAGCATAACAGAGTGCAGTGCTGTAGAAAGGAACTGCATTCCTAAGCATTATAATATTTACACTCATTCGGAGAGTTGTCGAGATAAAAAAACCCTCTTCTGAAATAGGATGTTTATAGGAGGATAGGGGAAATGATCTCAAGCTGCAAATATGTGGTTACAGACCACTGAAATACAGCCACAGCGCAACAACATGTTTTTACCCAAGGATGTCAAGTTATTTCTACATCTGTTAGAAATGAAAGTGTCATACTTGGTAGATAATTTCTATTTGGTCTACAGATAATGCAGGATGTGTTTAATAAGTGATTATTTTTAAATGGATGTAATAATCCAATAACATGGAAGAAGAATATTTTCATGTCAGTAATGTTATTTGCATGTAAATTATCAAATGTATAAACACTTTTCCTAAACTTGATTTCACTATGGTTGCACTTGCTAAACTGGTTTACTGCAGATTACAGACCATGGCTTTTTTTTAATCTGGATGTTCATTCACTGTCAAAAGCTAAACTGTGAGGGGAAAGGTCACCCTTGGGAAAAAGGAATGTTGGTAATGCCGTCACAGATGTGAAGAGTGGCTTGGAGCTAGACTCGCTAAATGCTGATGTCGGATCCTTACAAAAGAGTCTCTTGTCCGGACATTCCAGTAGCTGCTGTGTTAAGAACTAAAGTCTGAGTTCAACAGTACTAAGTTACTCATTTTCTTGACAGTATTTAAGTCTACACAAAATACACGCAGGAAATCAGTGCAAATATTACTTATCTCAGCAGGAAATCTTTAAAAAGAAATTGAAATGAAGCCAAACCGTTTTGTTTGAGAAGTCACTGAACTTCCTTCAATGAGGACTTAGAGAGATCATGTGAGGTGAGAAGCAGCCAACCCCGCCCCCCCCATCTCAATGAGAAACTGTTTTCTTCACCCTACCCTTTGTCACATTTTCAAGGGAAGTTCATTGAGACTTCCCTGTATTTATTCCAGTTCTTCACCCAAAATAGGGTGATCCGCTGGTTGTGTTGATAGTGAGTGTACTGTTTCCTAAACACATTTTCAAATGTCCTCAGGATGCCAATAACAGTGAGGTACCACCATCATGTGGCATTACTATGGTTACTTTATAACTCTTAGTATTTATATTTTCAGGCATTCCCGCATACTAAGAAATTTGTGAGGGTAAACTGAACATATTACTCCACTTCATTAAGGAATAACAAACCAGAAAAACATTTCATTTTTGGGAAACACAACTAACTTCATAAGCGTGATTCTTCCCTCCTCAAATACAGGTTACCATGTAGCTATTTCTAAAGGGGGCAAACTAACATTCAGGTGGCAGTAGGTTGGCATTTCTGCTCTTGCAGTGTTCCCTAACACTTAATGGCATGGCCCATGTGTGTTTACCTAGCAGTGAGCTCATTCTGATCAGAGAGAGTGAGTGAGTGTCTGTTTGCCAGATGCAGAAACACAAAGGATAACTCAACAGAGCGTAGAGAAACAGTAGGCAGAGTCTTACCAAAAGGAAACACTACTTTAAAACCTATACTCAAGTCACATGCGAGTCTGTACTGATAGTCAACATGATTCCAATGGTTGCCAAATTGTCCTTCTGTTTACAACTAATTGCAGTGGTAAAACTGCAATCATAAACACTTTTACTTGAGATTATCATCATGCAAGTCAATGTATTTGTGTAAAGGTGTGTCCACATACTGCGGACAATTGGTAATACTAAATAAACACATTCTCCAAACATCTAAATTGCTACAACACAACGGTTGAATTTGAATGTTTAGCCCCCATCTTAAAAATGTGGTGTAAAATGTAAACAACAAATAAAAAAAGTCAAAGAACTAATCCTCCTTTTTATTGGGCCCAAAGAACAAGGGCACTCAACACTTATACCGACACCCTTCCGGGTTAATCCTCAAGTAGATTTACACAACAGGTACATTTAACAAGTCTCATCAACCGGAGCGCTTGTATAAAGAGTGGAACGCCGCATGGAAGCTGCAAGCAGTTGCAGCTGTGTTCTTAACAGATACATTGATAAAGTTTGAATTGGTGATGTTCTTGTCACAGTTCACAAATGGAAATTGGTTGCTCTGATGGACCCTTGCAAAGGAATATATCATTTTATACATTTTAGGATCTGAAGTTTTTGTTGTAAAAAATAAACTATACCAAGACTTTGGATTCAGGCCATGACTATGTTTAGCAAATGTTGGTTGTAATATTCAGTTTTTGATAAATGTAAAAGCATAAACTCTGCAGGATTGGAGAGCAGTTTGAGAATCTGGCACACAGCCACACAAAGTCATACTGGGGGTTTCCATGAGGTTTGTGAGCTTAAGCTGAATGATTAACAAAACTTGAGTTCTGTTTCTTTAACCGTTTCAGGATCATGCTTGATCTTGCCAGCGAATAAAGATTAAAAAGGCTTCAGCACAGTTGAGGTATTTGAAGTTGTTTTTATGTAATGCATGAAAGAAGAGTCCATTACCAACGTTAATACCAAGAAGAGAAAAAAATTAAAATCATTTAAATATACTTCAACAAAAATGATCATTTCCTGCAATATCGTGAACAATCTTGAAATACAAGTCAAAAATAAATAAAGAACTTGTTAAAGTCTGTGTTCATTCAGTCAAACTGTAAGTGTTTTAACAATATCCATGAGCACAAACAAAGAGGGGTTTACCGTGTTTGGTTTACCTTTCATTGCTTCATAGTCAGTTCAGTTCTGCTCTTTAGGACACACACACAATCTGATCATTACTGGAATAGTATTGAAAGCAGGGGCCACTAAGGGTTGCTGGCTGAAAGACTCATGTAATGCTCTGAATTACAGTCTCAGTAGTCCATCTCTTAAAGCCAAAGTGGTACCAGTCAAATGACCTACTGGCCATAATGACAGGAAACTACATTTAGTGCTGCGGATAATAAACACAGATTGCTCAATTAAAAATGAAGAATGAAGGAATAACAAATAAGCATTACTGACCCAAAGACAGTCATAGTAACAACATGGGAGAATGTGTGTTGCTTTCAAAAAATAGAGTTTAACAACTTCTACTAGATAAGTATGCCACCGTTGTTTGCAGGCATCCAGTACTCACCCTGGCACAACACAAATGCAGGCTTAACACAGTATAGTACACTGAACTGGCAACATTAAATGAGTTGGTAAAATACTTAAACTCTGGCTAATATTTAAAATTCCATCATCACATGTCAAACCACATGAGAATTGTATTGCATTTAAAAAAAGAGACATTTGACAGCACATAAAGAAAATGGCCAAAAAGTCAACTCTCAGTGAATGCACTTCAATGTTATGGGGCCAAATAGCCTACTTCTTAGACACTAGTTGTTTTGCTTTTTTGGAGGAAGATTAAACACAGACCATATGGAAACTATCACAAAACCTTTCTTCAGAAAGACATGTGCCTTCCACATGCATAACCACTTCAATGTGACACACTCAAAAGTCACGATAGTCTCAAAACTGGGGAATCTATCCAAGTGTGGTGATGTTTCACTTTTTACAAAATGTCTCATGTATTCAACTACTTTCCAGGTTTATTGAAGGCAGGCTCATTTAATCTGGACTCGAGTTGCACAATACACTGTTACACAATCAACTTCCATCAACTGTAACTAGGAAGTAAACTTGATACGTTGATGATTGCCAGACAAACCTTAGAGGATGTCAAACAATGTTGAGAAAAATGAGATTAAGCAAAATATACTGGTAACCCAGGCCAGGGTGCTTCGCTCACCTAATACAAAATTCAGGACCACAAAACATCTTCTCTGTTGTAGGCCTGTTGTTGGCAACATCCTTCCTGTTCTGTCTCTCACTCACTCCCACTGTTCTCTTCCTTACAGAGTACTACCCCTTCCAGTAACTCTCATTCACTTCCCCAAACTTCTTAGTTTGTCTGCTCACACATCCACCAACCCACATTTCAATGAGTTTGATATGGCCAGGTGTTGTAAATTGAGTTTGATCATACCTAAAAACTGCTGTATCGTGTATTGCTTGTCAAAAAGTGCACATTTTCTTTACTTTCACTTAGAAGAAAGAAAATATCTGTGGAAATGTCAAAGTAAACACTTGTTAGTTGACCGGTTGCTCCTCAAATTATTTTATTTTGACCCAGTGAAATGATTAGACAGACAATCCTTGGATAGCTGCAGAAACAGGATTGTTTATATGTATATTACTATATATATATATATATATATATATATATTACTTCGTTTTTTTTGTATACCCCCTTTTTACCCACCCACCTTTCTTCTTTTTTTTTTCTACGCTCTTATCTTTTTATGTTATATGTTCTTGTTTATATTTGCACTGTGGGACTGCCAGAAACGGTATTTAAATGTTATGTATGTATAACATATGTGGAAACTTTGACAATAAAGTGGACTTTGACTTTGTTTTAACAGAGCAATTTATTATTAGGAATTTGGTTTGGGGCCATTTTGCTACATTCCATGAGATAATAAAAGTGAATCCAACTTACTGAGATGGAGTAGATGAGGGCAGCGATTCCAAGCGGCAGGCAGCAGCACAGCATGGTGAAGATGGAGTAGCACAAGTAGTCGTTGATAGGGTACGCCAGCGGGACCTGGGTCACATACACTGTGGGCTGGACAGTGACAGTGGCCTGCTGACCCATGGGGTATGGCTGCTGTCCAACTGCACCCCCATACTGCGGTGGGGACCCGTAGCCCTGCAGGCCACACAGGAAATACAGTTCAGACCACACTAGAAATACACTTCAGACTTACTTTAAGTACAGTGAAAACACGTTTGGGAGTGGCTAACTCATTTACAGAAAAGGTGGAGGCTTCACCATAAATGAAACTAAAGGATCTGGATCACAGCCTACAATGATGAAATACTCGCATGACATTTTACAATGACATTTTTTTTTAAAAACTTTGACTTGATATAAAAATATTTTAGTGGTCTTATCCTGTTTACCATCAGCTTTTCCTGCTGATTTCTCTATAAGTGTAAAAAAAACGAGACTTTATGTTAATTCCACATAGATATTTCTATCCCCAATATACAGAATAATAAAAAGGGCATACTGATCATCCATTTCATTGAAATAGTATCCTCACTATATCAAACTCTTATTTAAAACGTAATTCATGTATTTACAGCAAGTACTTATCAAGAAAAACTGATTAACATTAAGGTAATTGAAAAATGTGAAACTACAGAGCATTTACTGAAGTTTTCAACAAATATATTCCTTGTATAACAGGCTTAGGAATTATCCCGGTGTTGGGCTGACTATACCTGCGGATGTGGAGGGTATCCCTGGCCGGGTTGCGGGTGTCCCTGGCCGGGTTGCGGCTGTCCCGGGCCGGGTTGCGGGTACCCTGGGCCGGGTTGCGGGTACCCCGGGCCGGGTTGCGGGTACCCTGGGCCGGGTTGCGGGTATCCCGGGTACGGTTGGTCCTGGTAGGGCGGAGGAGGCGCATGGCCCATGGAGGACTTCTCATCAGACCATCCCGCTGGAGGCGCGCCGGCAGACTTACTGGGGTCCATAATAGAAACTCTTGGGCTCTCAGTACAGAAAGGTGTCTTACCGCTGGACTTTTTCCGTTGTAGAGTTTAAGGGAAACTTTTCACTGCTGTCTCGTTTCCTTTACTCCACCCCTGCAACTACAAAACCAATCGTTCCAGAGTGGGGGGTTTGATGGACGGGTTAACTTTACGGTGAAGTCCCGCAGAATGCTAGAGGAATCTGGGTATTTACTTTCAAAATAAAAGCCCTGTCGACGAGATGTGTTATTATTAGGCTTATTAGTGAAGATTTGAGATTAAGTGAAATTGGTCAACCCTTATGAATTCAGCATGGATCTCTCTCTCTAGGACAAACTATAATATATAATAAATATTATGTGTAACTACAACAGTCTTATTTTGAAAACCGTTTTATTTTGAAACTTTATTTTGTAACCGGATGTTGGTTTTAGTCTCAGACAGCATGTAGCTAGTATTGAGTAGAGGGAGAAGGACGCTTGGAGTTAGATACTTAACACACCGCCCCTGCCTCTCTCACTCATTGATGCTGCAACAATACTATCACGTGTTTAATAACTAATAAACCTCAGAAGAATTGCAGGATAGCATGCTCAACTGCCGTCCTTTTAAGGACGCACATCATAGAGCGCCGCCAAGCACTGTTCCAATGTCGAGAACACTCAAAAACTCCCTGTTTTTGAGAATTCTGAGAATTTTGAGAATTTTCAAGGATGCATCAATGGATCCTCAGTGAGCAGGTATACCCACAATCCTCTACGTTCACGCTGCGCAGTGTATTTGAAACGGCGGAATCCAGGCAGTACACATTCAAATGTAAGTGAAGTTAGTTTAAAGTTTTCACAAATATGTTGTGCCGTATTACGTTATTCATATAATGTAAATGCAAAACATGCATTAAGCTGAAAGACCTGTGCGATTATTCAAACGTTTTTGCAACGTATGGATACGTATTTTGCATGAATTGTACGCAACGTAGCTGGTGTATAAACAAACTACTGTCGCCAATAACACTTTAAACAATTACAATATTTACCACTGGCATTGCCATGATTACAACTTAGCCTACTGATTTTGACGCAGAGATGTAAAGATCGCGAGTGAATGAAGGGAAAGGAAAGGATTTACAGCATTAAAGACGCTTGCCCGCCACTGTTACTCGCTCACAAGATTACCGATTAGTGCGCATTTCCTGACCGTATAACATAAACTAATGATTATTTACTAATAATTCCACCTACGATAAAAATATGGTAGGTGGAAGCTTCATGACTAAGTCAACAGCTGGCGATGGTTACGTCATAAGACAACCCGCCTCCGACGACTTCAGCCAATAGAAGAGACCGGGAAACACCCATGTGACGACAAGGGGCCAACAGGATCCAGCCCCCCCCCCCTTGAGTTTTAACAACGGAGAAATAATATTTACACAAATCACGTATGCTTTTAAGATCTGTATATATTTATCAAACCAAGAACATTGTTCAAACACATTTCAAATAAAAAAAAGGCAGATGTAATTTCCAGAGAAAGTGCTGACATTGTATTTCCATTGCTTATTGCACTATGACTGTCTCAAAAGATCCTAATTTTTGCAAAACACGCTTCACCTTAAATCTAGCCTTGAACTAAAAAACGTGTCTTCACCCTCAAACAGGTATTTGGAGGATCACAAAAACAGTTGAATGTATCTTTTCCAAATGTGTTACCACTTTATAAAAAATATTTTCAGTCTTTTTAACTCATTTCAAAACCTAAGTGTAACCTTAACCTTTTCAAACATCCATCCATCCATCCATCTTCTCCCGCTTTTCCGTCAGGGTCGCGGAGGTAACAGCTCCAGCAGAGAGCCCCAAACTTTCCTTTCCCTGGCCACATCAACCAGCTCTGACTGGGGGATTCCAAGGCGCTCCCAGGCCAGCGAAGAGATATAATCCCTCCACCTGGTCCTAGGTCTACCCCTCAGTCTCTTCCCAGCTGGACGTGCCCGGAACACCTCCCTAGGGAGGCGCCCAGGTGGCATCCTCACTAGGTGCCCGAACCACTTCAACTGGCTCCTTTCAACGCGAAGGAGCAGCGGTTCTACTCCGAGTCCCTCCCGGATGACTGAACTTCTCACCTTATCCCTAAGGGAGATGCCAGCCACCCTGCGGAGAAATCCCATTTCGGCCGCTTGTATCCGCGATCTCGTTCTTTCGGTCATGACCCATCCTTCATGACCATAGGTGAGGGTAGGAACGAAGATGGCCCGGTAGACAGAGAGTTTTGCCTTCTGGCTCAGCTCTCTTTTCGTCACAACGGTGCGGTAAAGCGACTGCAGTACCGCTCCCGCTGCTCCGATTCTCCGGCCCATCTCACGCTCCATTGTTCCCTCACTCGAGAACAAGACCCCGAGATACTTGAACTCCTTCACTTGGGGTAAGGCTTCATTCCCTACCTGAAGGGGACAGTCCATCGGTTTCCTGCTGAGAACCATGGCCTCAGATTTGGAGGTGCTGATCCTCAACCCAGCCGCTTCACACTCGGCCGCGAACCGATCCAGTGCGTGCTGAAGGTCACAGACCGATGAAGCCATTAGGACCACATCATCTGCAAAAAGCAGTGGTGCAATCCTTAGCCGACCGAACTGCAGACCCCCTCCCCCACGACTACGCCTCGAAATCCTGTCCATGAATATCACAAACAGGATTGGTGACAAAGCGCAGCCCTGGCGGAGGCCAACCCTCACCGGAAATCGGTCCGACGTGCTGCCGAGGACCCGGACACAGCTCTCGCTTTGAGAGTACAGAGATTGGATGGCCCTGAGTAGAGACCCCCTCACCCCATACTCCCGCAGTACCTCCCACAGTACCTCCCTGGGAACCCGGTCATACGCCTTCTCCAAATCCACAAAGCACATGTAGACCGGATGAGCGTACTCCCAGGCCCCCTCCAGGATCCTTGCTAGAGTGAAAAGCTGGTCTGTCATTCCACGACCAGGAAGAAAACCGCATTGTTCCTCTTCAATCTGAGGTTCGACAATCGGCCGGACCCTCCTTTCCAGCACCTTAGAGTAAACTTTCCCGGGGAGGCTGAGTAGTGTGATGCCTCTGTAATTGGCACACACCCTCTGATCCCCCTTTTTAAAAAGAGCAACCACCACACCGGTCTGCCACTCCTTCGGTACTGTTTCCGACTTCCACGCAATGTTGATGAGACGTGTCAACCATGACAGTCCCTCAACACCCAGAGCCTTCAGCATTTCTGGGCGGATCTCATCCACCCCCGGGGCTTTGCCACTGTGGAGCTGTTTAACTACCTCAGTGACTTCCCCCCGTGAGATTGGAATTGATCCCCCTTCATACTCCAGCTCCTCCTCTAACATAGAGGGCGGAGTTGTCAGATTCAGGAGTTCCTCAAAGTGTTCCTTCCACCGCCCTAACACACTATCAGTTGAGGTCAACAGCGTCCCATCCTTGCTGTACACAGCTTGGATGGTTCCCTGCTTCCTCCTCCTGAGGTGTCGGACGGTTTTCCAGAACAACTTTGGTGCCGACCGAAAGTCCTTCTTCATGGATTCTCCGAACTTCTCCCACACCCGCTGCTTTGCCTCGGCCACGGCTGAGGCTGCTGCCCTTCGGGCTTGTCAATACCTTGCAACTGCGTCAGGGGTACCCAGGGATAACATATCCTGGAAGGCCTCCTTCTTCAGTCGGACGGCTTCCCTGACCACCGGTGTCCACCACGAGGTTCGAGGGTTACCGCCCCTTGAGGCACCTAAGACCTTGAGACCACAGCTCCCCACCGCAGCTTCGGCAATAGAGGCTTGGAACACCGCCCACTCTGGTTCAATGTCCCCAGCCTCCACAGGGATGCCTGAAAAGCTCCGCCGGAGGTGTGAGTTGAAGGCCTCCTGGATTTGGGATTCCTCCAGACGTTCCCAGTTCACCCGCACTACACGTTTGGGCTTACCAGGTCTGTCCAGAGGCTTCCCTCGCCACTCGACCCAACTCACCACCAGATGGTGATCAGTTGACAACTCCACCCCTCTCTTCACCCGAGTGTCAAAAACATGCGGCCTCAGGTCCGATGATACGATAACAAAATCGATCATGGACCTTCTGCCTAGGGTGCTCTGGTACCACGTACACTTATGAGCATCCTTATGTTCGAACATGGTGTTTGTTATGGCCAATCCACTAGCACAGAAGTCCAGTAGCAAACCACCACTCCGGTTCAGATCAGGGGGGGGCCGTTCCTCCCAATCACGCCCCTCCAAGTGTCTCCATCATTGCCCACGTGTGCGTTGAAGTCTCCCAGCAAGACTAAGGAGTCCCCTTCAGGAGCCCCATACAGGACTTCTTTCAAGGTCTCCAAGAAGGCCGAATACTCTGAACCGTGTTTGGTGCATAAGCACACATAACAGTCAGAGTTTTCCCCCCCATGACCCGCAGGCGTAGGGAGGCGACCCTCTCGTCCACTGGGGTAAACTCAAACAAAGCAGCACTCAACCGGGGGTTTGTGAGTATCCCCACACCCGCTCGGCGCCTCACACCTTGGGCAACTCCGGAGAAGAATAGAGTCCAACCCCTATCCAGAAGTAAGGTTCCAGAGCCGACGCTGTGTGTAGAAGTGAGCCCCACCAGATCCAACTGGTAACGCTCCACCTCCCGCACAAGCTCCGGCTCCTTCCCCCCCAGAAAGGCGACGTTCCACGTCCCCAAAGCCAGCTTCTGTTGCCTGAGTCTGGTCCGTCAAGACCCTCTGCTTTCACTGCCACCCTTCTGGCAGCGCACCCGACCCCATCGTTGTTTCCCGTAGGTGGTGGGCCCGCGGGACGGAGAAGCGGAGGAGTTGCCCACGTTGTTTTTTTGGGCTGTGCCCGGCCGGGCTCCGTGGCAAGCCCGGCCACCAGACGCTCGCTGACGAGTCCTCCTTCTGGGCCTGGCTCCAGAAGGGGACCCCGGGCTTCCTCCGGGCCGGGTATCCTCGCTTCCAAGTGTGTTATTCATGGAGTGTTTTTTGAACCAATCTTAGTCTGGCCCCTTACCTGAGACCAATTTGCCATGGGAGACCCTACCAGGAACACAAGGTTCCAGACAACACAGCCCCCAGGTTCATCGGGGCACACAAACCTCTCCACCACGATAAACATGTCACCACTTTATACAAGATATCCTCACTCACCAAAAAGTGTGTGCGTGTGTGTGTGTGTGTGTGTGTCTGGAAGAGGACTAGATGTGAAGTGTCATGATGAACATGACAATTAACAGAGTTGTGCTTTTCTATGTCAGGGCCCTGTGCTGCATTGCATTTGCAAAAGATCAAATTGGCCAAAAGTCTGTCAGTCATTTGTGCACGATGGGGACGTAGTATGATGCCACCATGGCTGAAAACTCAGGCACTGCCAAGACTCTGGTGGCCACTCGGAAGAGTGAAGGAAGAGACTTGATGTTCAGTGCCCAGAACAAAAGGGCGTTCTGTCCTTCGGCTGTGTCGAGGTAGTGACTTAGCTGTAGTGCTGGAGTGGTCCCAACATCCTTCTTCTGCCTCTTATGGTATGCAGCAAACAGCCCTTCTCCTTGTCCAAGGTCCTCTTGCTCTTCTTCATCAACCCGAGGCACAGGTTGCTCAGTCTCTGCAGCATCTTGCAGGATCAATTCTGGAAAAACATTTAACAGCAGAAACAAAAGAGCCCTTATTACCATTGGTGTTGGTGATGCAGTGTTAAGACTGAAAAATGCTATTATTGATGCTGTCAATAAGATCAGACTACGAGAAAAAAAGTTGCATTGAAGTCAATAATATTTACCTTTAACTTGTTGTGCCACCTCTGCCTTGATGTCACGATTGACCAGTACATGGTGCTCCACCCACAGCAGAGAAAAGGCTGGATCCAAGGTGGCTGCTTTGAGGACTGGGTCTGAAAAGGGGGCAGTGTTCCCATCTTGAGTCCCAGCCATTTTCACATTGATGAAGATCCCAAGAAATCTTTTGTTCAGGGATGCCTGGAGACTTCCGACCAGGCCGCTCAGGAAACAAACTTGAGGCTTCAGCTTCTCAAGGTGATGATTGAGGGACAAGACGGATGGAACAACTGCACTGATTGTGACGACCTTCTCTCCCTGTGTCAAATCAGTTGCTTCTCCAAACGGCTTCAAGATGTCCACCAACTCCTTCAACAGATTCCACTCTCGTGTTGTGAATTACAACTCCTTATGCCCAGCCTTTTCTAGAATGGCACAGAGCTTTAGATGATCACACTGGAGAACTGCCTTTACTTGCCTCAGTGTTGAGTTCCATCTTGTGTTGACTGCAGCAGGGATGCCTTTCTGTTCCCCAAATTCACTATCAAACACATCTTTGAATGTTGTGCTTGTGTGCAGCAATGAGCTAAGTTTTGATAACTTGGAAAGAGAAGGACATGCCACTTTTGTTTCTTTCAAACTGTCCCCCACCACCAGCTGAAGAGTATGCGCAAAACACTGCAGGCGCTGTTTCTTTGCCATAGCAGCATCTACCGTTTGCTGTTCTTCCAGGGTTAAGTCACACCAGAGTCCAGGGTCATCAAGATGATCTCCGTCATCATCCTGTTGTTCACTGGGGAAGCACACAGTGAATGCCTTTCGCATGTTAGCAGCACTGTCACTAACAATGTAGTCCAATTTATCTTTGATGTTGTATTCATCGCATATTGACTCAAATTGGCCACAGATTCATTCAGCTGAGTGTGAGCCTTTGAAGCGATTGCAGGCCAAGAGATTTGTATTTAGCTGTATCCTCTCTTTAGCTGTCTCTTTCTCTATCCAGTGGACAGTGACACCAAGGAATCCCGTCATCTTTTGGTCAGAGCAAATGTCCACAGTGACTGAAACATGCTCAGTGTTTCTCAATTGAGTTTTTAATCTTGAACGTCTCTCCCCAGCGAGGCTCCCTGTTTTTGATGTCGACGTTCTGCGACACACTGGGCTGTACTTACTGTCAGAAAGTGCCGAAAACTATTGTGTTCCACAATGGACAGGGGAAGGTTGAAATCAATAATCAAATCGAACAGTATTGCGCTGGTGATAGCCTTCTGCTGTGGATGACTCATGCTGTAATGCGCTACAGGACTGTCCAAGAATTGTGAGATTGAAGGCTGTTGTGGTTCATCTATGATGCTTCTACTCATCTGGTATTCTTCAAATCTGTAACAGGTAAGCATATAAAACAGATGTCAGAAAGTCCCTTATAGCCACAGAAATTGAATTTGAAACTATCTCCTCGTATAGCAATGCTAACATTGTGTTAATATTTATTTTTGTATTATTATGAATTGTATTGTATACCGTAAGATTGTGTTTGTTTTAACATAACATTGATAAAATACATTTCCATTTTCAGTGTACACTTACTATATTAATTTATGTTTTTCCTGCTTTACCTTGCCATCAAGCAGCCCTTTCCGACAGGAAACTGAAGTATGCTTGTTAATTCACTCTCTCCAGCACACTTTATTCCATTGGCAAAAACAGCAATTTTACCTGCATCACACAGAAATTGCTGGTCTACTGCTGGCTCAATGATTAAGTTTAATTGTGCTATTCTATGTCTTCGTTGATAGTTCAGCTTTGTTGTGATTTGCCTAAAGCACAAACGACCTCAATGAGGCAGCAGTAGACTAGCAATTTCTGTGTGATGCAGGTAAAATAGCTGCTTTTGTCAATGGAATCTGGTGTGCTGGAGAGAGTGACATATACTTAGTTTTCCTATGGGAAAAGGAATCGTCTGGCAGCAAGCTCAAATGGTACACATATTTATAATATAAAGTACATTAAACTGACCTTGATTTGATTAGGCTTACTTTAGTTTTGCTGCTGGCAGCAGTCTACTGTGTATGATCTACTGACTAGCTGCTAAGTACATACAATCTCGCTTCAAAAAATCCTAAACTATCCTTTTACAATATGAGTATGGATAAGTTCACTATTTTGCACTTTGAGCCCCATTTCTGGTTTGTCTAGGATGAAATAGTGTGTTTGACACCGACATTTTAACGATTGGTCCCCCATGCTTCATGTACAAGCATTCATAAAGCGGTCCTTAAATCAACCTTAAACGTTCGTTTTCAAAGATGTGCAATTCAGCGACTGGTCACTGGTTAGTGGCGATGCTCCAAAATGAGTGTCTTAGCGAAATACAGTTTCTGTCGTGTTTAATTTGCCCTTTTGTATTCCAAATATCAAGCGGAAGTTGATAGCCTACTCAGTGAGGTATCTGAAAACATAGCTAGTTCCACAATAGCAAATAACACGGATGGAACCAAATATTTCGCCGATATATTTTTTTAAAACAACTACAAACACCACTTAGCACTCGGTGAGTTGCTCATCCTTGAAAACGAATGTTTAGGGTTGTTTTAAGGACAACGTTATGAATGCCTGTAGCCAACCATTCTGAAGCAGGGGGTGATTCCAAATTAGCCAAAAGCTAAAGACTAGACCAATCGTCAACATCCAACACAACCCAGAAAGGGGGCTCAAAGTGCAAAATAGTGAACTTATCCATTAATGAACCCACAGGAGATACCGTTTAGCGTGTTCGTAAGCCAAGGTGACGTTTACAGTGTCATTGATATGTAGCTAGCTAGCAATTAGCCGATAAGCTAGTGTTGGCTTTCATTCAAAACTTACCGTTCTTTTTTGAACGAAGTTGGAAGTTGTCGCGTCTCCGTCTGTTATCTTCGTCCCGCATGTTTTACAGACAGCAGTTCTTTTTTTGTTGACCAACTCTAAGTTTTTACATCCAAACGAAACTACCCGTGGTATCATTTTTGACTACTTGGCGCCTTATAGTTTGTTCCGCCTCATTGGTTGTCCAGTACTTTGATTGGTTGGATGCTGTCAGATCAAAACAACGTGGATCTAATTTGATTGGATGTCGTGCCACACACATTACGCACACAGATGCACACAGGTGCAAAGAGAGATAGCGCTTTCCATGTCATACTTTTTAATCTTTGGGTTTGGGAAAAGTAGCAAGTCTTTTCGAGCCAAAAGGGGCAAGTCCAAGTCCAAGTCCAAATGCGAGTCACTGATGTTAAAGTCCAAGTCAAAGTGCAAGTCTTTTTAGATTTTGTCAAGTCTAAAGTCATCAAATTCGAGTCCACAACTCTGTTAAATACTCATTTTAAAACTTACAAGAGGAGCTTCACTTTGTTTTCTTTTAAATCCAATCCTGGACTTCGAATAAAAGAACATTCCTACTCTCTGTCTGTCTGTCTGTTGTGTTGAAACAAATCTACAACATTACAATAAATACAAACAAAAGCTCTTCTTCATTCTCAGCCTCCCATAATGTAACCAGAAACATCTCCGATTACAAAACAAACAGATATTATACATGAAATGTACCAAAAACGGCAAGGGGTTCAACTTTCTCCCACTCTTCTATAGTGTGTGTGTGTGTGTGTGTGTGTGTGTGTGTGTGTGTGTGTGTGTGTGTGTGTGTGTGTGTGTGTGTGTGTGTGTGTGTGTGTGTGTGTGTGTGTGTGTGTGTGTGTGTGTGTGTGCATGCGCAAATGTGTGAAGAAAAAATGAATACAGATAATTGAAAAGTGAATGTAATGTGTTTTTTCAGTAAATCGATAAGAAAAGAGTTTATAAGCGTCTACTAGGGGGAGCCAGAGACTGTCAAAGACTCAAGAAATGGCCCCTAATTATTCATCCACCCTTTATTTACCATCGAGAGATACATTGAGGGCGACCCTAATTCACAATGACATCGATTCATTTGCCAAAACACCTAAACAAAAAAATACTCCAGATATTTGGCAGTACCATTATAAAATGAAAAGACATTAAAACCTTACGAATAAGTAGATCGTTTGAAAAGGCAGACACTGAACAAGTCATTAACACAAACAAGTGTAACTAGCTTGAATGGTAACAGTTACGCTGGTGTTGTTATTGTGTTGACTCAAAACTATTGATATGGAGAAAGGTATTTTTCCATGTATTTCCTTAAAAAGACAAGCAAAGGCCTATTAACCCCTAACGTAAAGGTCAATAATATCCATGGGATACTCACAGGAGTTTTTTTTTTAACCTACCGTGACTGGTTGGACCTCCTTTCTGCCAACAAAGCAGGAAAAAGTTAGAAGTTATTAGTTGCATTACCTCATCCATTGAGCGCTTTCACTTGAGCAACAGTAAAGCTCCTCCTCAACCACTATTACCTTACATGCTGCTAGTTTAGCAATAGCATCAGTGACACACCGGCCTTTCATTAACCTGCCAATCAGCAAATAACTGTATACACTTGTGTGGGTGTGCAAAGCCTTTACTTTACCGATGTAGGCGAAAATTACATTTCCCAAAGGGTATGTTGTCATGATCCGTGTTTCGTGTCTGTCATATGTGTTGTGTGTTTTATTTTTGAAATGTTTTCCCTCTTGTTTCATGTTAAGCTTCACTTCCTGTCTGCGTTTCCCTCCTGTTCCTGATTGTGTCATTGTGTTCACCTGTTGCCCCTGTGTTTCTCCTCCCCCTTCCAGCTGTCTCTTGTCTTGTGATTACCCTTGTGTATTTAGTCCCAGTTTCCCTTTTGTCTGTTGTTCGGTCGTAGTCATTTCTTCCCTGATCTTGTCCAAGATACCTGCCTGTTCCTGTCGCCCTTCATGTCTGAAGCTAAGTGTTTTTCATGTCCTGTGTTCCCCTTGCTTCGTGTTGTCGTCAACAGCTTTTGAATAAAGCTCGCTTTTTGTTTTTGACCCTTACCTGCTTCCCCTTGATTTACTGCACTTGGGTCCTGTTTCCCCAACCCTGACATATGTGCATTTGTTTTGTTACAAATCAGTCATTTAGTGGAAAGTATTCTGTGATGTATCGGAAGTCTTTGAAAATGAAGTAATTAAAATGATTTCAATCAATAAAATGTATCTTCTCTCATAACACAGTTAAAATACAATAACATTAAAAACATGAGATACTGCATACTTTCATATCTCATATTCTTGTGCTTTTGAAATCAAATGAATATTTCATTGGATCTTGGACACACACACACACACACACACACACACAGACAAAAAAAACCTCCATAGTTGTTTGTTTCAACGTTCTTTTATAGAAACATGACAGAGTTTTTCTGTATTCCTGAACAGTACAATCCACTACTCTCTTTCATAAAGCTAAACATGGGAATTAACTGATTATTATGATTAATCAACAACATTTTACACACTCATGAATATGTGGATTTAATATATGTGACATGAAAGCATGGACAGAGTGTTAGGTTGGGCACAATAAGCGACTAATGTCTACATCGATGTTTGACCTTACACACAGAGTAGACAGCAGTAGAGAACTACAGCATGTGGACACTTAAGGAATCTTTTGGTAAAATAGTTTAACGGTTGTATGAGGTCACTTTCAGCTTAATCAACCAGATTCATTTGACAGTTTATTTGTGTCATAGCCTTTTCAATTTCTAAATCAATTGTTCTGTAGATTGAAATGAAAGTGAAACATTGTGTGTATAGAGTGTGTGTGAATGAAGGTGCATGTTGCAGATCAGTAGCTCAGTTGTAAGGCAGAAAGCATCACACCTCACAGCCGTACACAGACTACTCTCTGTTGCTCTCTAACAGTGAAACAAAAGCCTTTCGTTGGATGTGTCAAATCCCGCTTCTCACCCTCCGTGTTATCTGATGGTTGCAGGTATGGGAAGTCGGTGTGCGCAGTCGACATCTAGCATTCGCAGGAACGACCTGCAGACAGACAGAAAGGTGTTTGACTTTGCTGTTTGAAAATGGTTTCAGTAACACCAAACACTGGGTTATACAGAGGTATGATGATGTGAATCACGCTGTGGTTCAATTACAATTCACGCCTAATTTCAATTTCATTAAGATTATTCATTGAGTTTAGTTTTATAACTAAAAATTATATTCTGAGACACTGCTTGGCAGACAACAGATGTACTGTTGGGCCACTTACATCTACTCAGATTGTTTTTCTGATAACATAAGATCCAGGCTTTCACAGAGGGTTCCTCGTCAAAATGAACAGACCCAGTTATTATAACTGGTAAAACACTGAATATAAGCAGTTTAATGTCAAAATGTTAGGTTTCACCAACTCTGTGCTGAACGATTGCTCAGCTAGTTCCACAGAGTACTAAAATTCTTCATCTGCTTACATTTTATAAATATATAAAAATGTGGCTTGAACTGGATGAAAAGTCAATTCATGAGTGTGTGTGTTAGTGTGTATGTTTTGTCAGCAAAGGCCCACATGGACATACTGCCATGACAATTTCCAGTTGCATGGACACACATGCCCCCTCACACAAACACAGTGTTTTTCCACATGGGCCACCTGTGTGTATCATATACATCACAGCTGTTAAAGTCAAACTGACATTAACAGCATTGGAATGGCTCTAGCTTAGCTTTAAACAAATTAAAAATGAGCATTTTCAAGAGGGCTTCTTTCATGGCTACACCGCTACATAAAAAAATAAAATGTGCATCCATGCTCCCTGTTGCTACTTCCCTCCCTCCCTTTTGTGAATGCTAAACTCCCAGAGTTACACCCCCTGTTATACAGCAGGTACATGTCATCTGAGGCCATCGCCATGGGAGACTTCCATACTGTCAGTATGTGTGTGTGAAACAGATGGACGGAGTAAATATAACCTTACAACTTAACAGCACGTCAACTAGGTAATGAAGTCTTAGGGGGGGAGGATCTCTGTATTTTGCTACATATCATTTTCTACCTCATAATCATTTTTTCGGGTGGAGGGCGGATAAAGTGTGTTCATTCATTTTTCTTTATTGCTTTATTGAGTATTATTTATTTAAACTCTATATTTGTATCAAACCTAAAATTGAATATTGCTATAATTACATCTATCTCTCTTTATTATTATTAACAGGTGTTTACCTATTTACATTTACTGAAGTTTACATCAAAAATGTGTGGTTCTTCTGTCATGTGTCTGTGGTCACAGGTGATCATTTTCTCTGTTGACATTTACAGTCAACCATAACTACAAAGAACATTTCCTTTGTGAGTTAATATATATTTTTCTGGCAGGTGATTAAACAATACCTTGGTCGGCAAGCATCTGCTGAGCATTGCTTCCTGTCCTCGCTCTGTAAAGAGAAAAAAGGAGAGAGTAAGAGAAAAAAGATACTTCTATCCTCTTTGAAACGTTGTTATATGATCTGCTTTTCACAATATAATAATAAATGTAAATGGTTCTTTGTTGAGAGTTTCCAATCAGGCTAGAGGAACACATGTCATGGTATTGAACTTCAATAGACGAGGAAGAAATAAAATATATTGATCTAACGCTAAAATACCTATTCAAATTTGCATTTCTTTTAAATATGTGTTGGCTAATGTCAACGGACATGATTTAGGCACAGTGCAACCAAAGTGTTTTTTACACATTTGATGAACAATCAAGTTCTCTAAATCTTGCCGTCGGAAATGGCAGAACGAGATAACACCACTTCCTCATTAAAACTAATATTTGTGGTATGTTTTGGGATTTTAGTCAACAAAATGAAAAACTACAAACAAAGATTGCAGTAACCTTCAAAATATGATTGTCTAAATAAAACATCCCTAGACAAGGAGCCTATTGCCTTTTTGTTATTCTAAATGTTCCTTGGTGATTTTGTAATGCCCTCTAGTGGAAACAGCTATAACTACAGGCATGTCTATAAAGCCTATACTGTAGGTACTGTATGTGGTCAATATTTTTATTAGGCCTAATTTGAGCAGCAGATATTACTATAATGCATAATTTTTACTTTATTTTAAGTAATACATTTCCTTTGGGAGTGTACATTCATAGCCCTAGTTGATATGCCTTTTTTTCGCAATAATTAAACACATTTAATATTTAACTGTTTGAAGGATCACCTCTTGTCCTGGTTGAACTTGCACCTGCAGTGGCCACCTGGAACAAGAGAAAAGAAGAGTGTCATTCTTTAAATCTGTGTATCTGTGCAGTGTCAGTTTATTGCTGTAAGGGTCAATGATGATGTGTGCATCATTTGGATCTTACTGAACAGGATGGTGATGCCAATGAGACAGAGGACAGCAGCAAGAATCAGACCTCCGACACGCAGTTGGTGGTAGTCTGCACAGAGAGGACATAATTAACATTTGAAAAAAGCCCTAACCCTCAATACATCCTAAACGATAGTGAAAATAACACATAGGAAAATAATAACATACCGAAGGTAAATGGATCCTCTTCCACTGCAGGAACAGAAGTGAATAAGTTCAGTTGGTTTGAGCAGCAGATAAACAAGCATGTACAGAAACAGCCACACGGTTACAGAATAAAGTCAACAGAAACAGAAAGCTTACCAAACACAGTGGCCTAGTTTGATGAATCAATACATTACAACCTCAAAGTGCCGTTACAAACAAGTAATGTAACAAAAACTAAATAAAAAACGTATTGTTTTCTTATATTAATACAAATAAGAATAGACAGTATACCAATTACTGGTGTTACTGTTGAGGGGTTATGACTTACTTTTTGCTTCTTCTGCGAACCCCACCGACACAACTGTAAGTGTGCAGAGAGAGACATGGTTTATAAAGTGACGCACACCTAAGCATCTCATTTTGTTCCTGATTGTGACAATAAATATATCCCATTGCTGTTGATATATTCAAAGATGAAAATGAGTGGTAACAATGTAATTATACTATATTGTTTCAGTCATGTTGTTTCACACACTAGTATCAGAATCCCTTTATTGGTCCCACAGGGGGGAAATTAAAATTTGCTACAGCAGCAACAGAGCCAAAGACAGCTGTACAAAAGAAATATGCATTAAAAAAAACCATCAATATAAAGAATAACACACAATTTACAAAATACACATCCTGAAGGAGATTTAGCAGCCAGGTAATATTGCAGTTATTGATAATGGCATATTTATGTTTATATATTGCATATAAATATCTCAGTACTATGAAGGACAGGCACACTTGCAATGGATGTTGTTAGGAATCATTTATAAATTAATCTAGTCAGTGTAAATAAGTGAAACACCTTTAAAATCTTCGCTGCGTTTATTGATCTGTTTAAATATGAATCATAAAACCCTGCCTGTTTAATCTCTCATCTTCCTTATCCATCCCATATTTTCTCTTCTCCAACACCTGAAGGATCTGTTGATGTTATCCCCCTCACCTTTTGTTAATGCAGAGCTCTTCATTTCAGAACTTACTGAGTAAGGGATTTGCTATCTGACAGTATATTTCTTAATGATAAAGAATCACATCAGATGTCTAGACACTTTAAAATCTTGAGTGGGGGGGGGGGGGGGGGGGGGGGGGGTATCTCCAGCACTCAGCTGCCTTGTGTCTAATATTGTCCCAAAAGTCTAAACACTAGAGTAATGTGCTGATGCAAGACAGACCTGCGGGCAGAATACCCTCTGTAAAGAGGAAGTGGACAGAACAGATCACGGGTTCTCTCATTGACTAAAACTGATTCACGCACTGATTATGACATTTATTTACTGACTTTTTAAGAGGTGGATGTTACTGAATGAAGGACATTACGTAATGAAGAAGGATTTCATTAAAAACCTGTGAATAAATTAGCTTTTTACTCACGTGTCATCAACACCAAAGCACAGATCTTTGCCATCTTCACGCTTGAGTCTGTTTACCTGCAGGAATAAATACACACTGATATCAGCAAAAAGTATTTAAATATGTTACCTTAGTGTGTAACCCCTCAGTGTTGAAGATATTAAAATGTGTGCAAACAAAGTATGTGCCCTTACGTTCATCCTATGTTTGTACATCCATTTACATTGACAGCCAATGAGAACAAGGCTGAGCTCTATCATTATCTCCAGTCCCAATGGCACAGATAATCACATTTAAAATGTGTGTGTGCATGTTGGTAAGCTGTGCTCCAAACTGGCTCGTTCCAGCCAACAGAGTCAACAGAGAGCTGATGCAACATATCTGTGTTTTCTGAGGGGCTCTAACAGGACTTAAACACACAGACACTCTTGCAGTACATGCATCCCCTCCCTCGGATTACATTCAGATACAAAGTGGTCTCTCTGACTCTCTTTCACACTCATGCACAGGAACTGGATCTGATGTTGAAGGGTACAAAGTGCTCTAATGGAGGCTTATTAGGAGAACTTAATCCCTCTGCATAATGCATTACAGTGATGTGAAAGCTCTTAAACTTCAATCTTATATTTTGTGTTGTTGTTTTTCAATTCACTCCATCATACAGCACATATAATGTACAGTACTATAAGTGCACCCTTGCTGCAGCAACTTTCCAGTTTTTTAAAATAGCTTTCACTTGCTGACAAGAAAATCCATGGAAACAATGTTAGTATGCACTCATCCTTATGAAGCTATTCCTGCCTGTAATGGTGTTTTAACCTCATTACAAGTGTACACTGGTCTATAGAAGGTCAGGTTTGAGACAAAAGACATGTTTTTATTTGGCAATCCTTGATAATTATTACAATCTGACCAAAACTATTTAGAGTTTTGTCCTGACAGTGAGGCAGAATTTACAATTATGCCACCTACATTATCCGTAACGAATAAACCATGTATTGCAGTTACATCCCAAGCACTGTCTGAGTGTCTCTGAGTGTCCTCTTTAGCTGCCATGTTGAAGCAGCAGAGGAAACATGTGCACTGGGAGCGGACACACCTTAAGTAACACAACAGTGATTTTCCACTTACTGGACTTTTCTATGCAGAGCACCCAGGAAAGAACAAACACCCCGTGCCCATTTCAAACAGGCATTCAGGTAAGGGAAACCCAAAAATGCAAGCAAAAAATCATCATTTGGTTGACCTTCAGGTTGGGTCAAACAGACTATTTATCTGATGTAGGAGGTGATCTGCCTTGCGGCTGTATGGGAGTATCTAGTCAAATTAGTTTGCCTTGTGTGCTGGCCTGAATTCCTGCTAAAGCTACAGCTTAGCCTTTACAACTGTCCTCTCAGTTCGCTCAAATGACTTCAGAGTAAACAGTTGGTTTTCGTTTTAATCTTAAGCTTTCTATTTGACAAAGAGTGGTAATTGAAGAGGACACAAGAGAACATAGTGTTTTTAAAACAGAATGAATCTTAACTGAGATGGTTTCTCAGGATGAAACTTGAAAGGTGTTACAGTCAAGATTGTTCCCCTTCAATTAAGTATTTTATATAGTGAGGTGTGTTAATATCTGTACAAACATAGATGAAGAAGTGACCTTTGAGAAAACAATGTGTCTGCCTATTCTGCTGCTGGTACTTAGAGTTTGGAAAGAAGACAGAAATAAAAGAGCAGGATGAGTGCACCTCTCCTGGTGCCTCTCCACAGCAACCAAAGGCTAGGCCGGGGGAATGTAGAGGATGGGAAACAGGCCAAGAACCACGAGAGAATGGTTTACCTCAGTGGGAGCCACACAGGGAGCAGAGAGAGAAGACACAGGCGGCAGAGTGGGGATAAGAGTTTCAGAACATGAGGAAGGAGGACAGAAACGAAGGAGTGGGAAAATGAAAGAGACGGGGTAGGGTGAGGAACATAAAGCAGGGGAGTGAAGAAGGGTTGGCCCCTCCCCGGCCCTGTTTGAAGATTATATTGTAAAGCAAATGTTAGTGTAAGGCGGCTCCAGGTGGGAGTGCTGGGGATTCAAATCATTGTGTTGATAGCTGGTTAAAAGCAAAGAGCAACATGCTGCTGGATAAGTAATGTGGGATATAACATCCCTTCAAAGCTGAGTGCATCTTCAACACAACATTACAATATTACATGTCAGTGGTTAAGGATGGCAGTTGACTGTTTCTCAGTGTTGGTGTATCTGCGATGAATAGACAAACTGCTTCATCTATAAAAATGTTTAAAAAATTGTAATATGGAGATCACAATTCCCCAGAGCACATGGTCAAATATTCACATTGCTAAAAGCCCATAACCTGAAGATGCTCAGTATTTTAACGTATAAGACAAAGAAACGCAGTAAATCTTCACTCGGGAGAGGCTGGGACCAGCAGATTTCGGGCAATTTGGGTGAAAAAAAGCTGTAATAGATTTTAAAAAACTGTAGCTAAATCTTTCAAATAACCCATAGATAGTTTCAGGTTTGATTGAGTTATAGTTTCTTATACAGAACTAAAAACAATCACATTCAGCCAATGTTTGATACCAAGAAAGACAAACACAGCTAAATAAAATGAAGATGAAGACATCATGTATAAAGCATTTGTCTTTTCCCTTTGCCTACTAATGCCCTGCACCAGGCGGAGCCACATCTCTCCGCCTGGTGCAGGAAATAAAGAGATTTCTGTTCCGGTGCTACTCTGCCTGTTTGTTTTCAGCTGCATCTCTTTTTCTTCCTGTCTTTAGGACTGCCTCATTGTTTCCTATCACTACACTGCCTGCTCCTTTCATCCAATATACTGTCAGTTACTCCTTTCCACTTGTGTTAAAAGCTTTAAGCTTCGTCTGTTTGTATAAATCACTGTTTCACACTGCTCTTCTGCCTTTGATGAACTGCTGTCTCTCCCTGACTCACCTCTGTGTGTCCTTGCTCCTTCACCCATCTCCTGTCCTTTTTGTTTTTCCCACTCATTTATCCCCTGCCTAACAAACTCCCTGGAGTAGAAGCTTTCCAGGCTCTATGCCCGTCCCCAACACTATCATCTTCTCTTTCCATCCCGTTCTTCTCTTTCTCTTCTATCCCACGGTGACGTAACACAATAAGCTGCAGGGTCGCCAAAAGAGCCCAAACTCTGAAATATGGCCAGCATCCTCCCCTCAGTCAGTATCCCATGCACCACTTTAACTTTTTGTGATTGTCTCCTATACTAACCTTTTCAACTTCATTGTACTGGGGTGAAGGCCAGAGCATTTGAGACATAATCTGTTTCCAATCTGATCAAATAAGATAAATACTATCTGCCTGGCTAGATGGAAAATGCCCAGAATCCAGCAGTAACCAAGGGCAGCAAAATTGAACAAAATTCTTGACTACAATGAAAATATGTAGGTATGACAAACAAAAAGGCCAACACAACAACAACAAAACACACACAAAGGGGCACAGTGCACACAGTGCCAGTTGGCTTTGTATTTCAGACATGTGTTCACTCCCTTGTGACAACACACAGAAACCACTATGTGGTATGACACACACACACAGAGATGCAGATGCTTTAAATAACTAACATGTATAGCTATATAAAAAATAAATATGTAGCAAAGCATTCTACTATTCCATCCATTCTTAAAACGGCTTATTCTAATCAGGGTCAGAGAGCAAATTTCATAGGGATATGTAACACATGTGAACATACACTACTCATCATGTCTACTAAAAATGTAAACACTTTACACTCAAACATAGATTACATGTTCTCTTTTGCAATCACATGGCTGTGTGCTATGGGATGACTTTGTCCCTGTTTCTATTTTCCCCCCCAAAAAAACATCCAACAATTTGAATGCCCAACACTGGTGTGTGTGTGTGTGTGTGTGTGTTCCTTAACTGCACTACAAAGACAGCTGCCTATTCTCAGTGGTATTTTTTATTCCTAAATTAGCAGCACTGAATTCCAGAGTGCAAGTCTTTGATGTTGTGAACCTACTTTCCCATCTGTGAGAAACAACCTGATTTTATTTAGACCCAGTTGAATTTAAACTTTACTAAAACACTATGCAATTAACCTACTTTGGACTGAAGGTAATAATGTTTCTTTGTAATTGAATGCCTGGAAATATGGTGGATAAAGCCAATAACTTTAGAGTATGTTTTTTAATTAATGAAGAGTTATTTTCCTATTTCTAAACTTGCTTTTCTCTCTGACTTCTAGGGGATCACAGACACATTCAGAAGTTCAGTAGTTTAGAATTGGGTTAGTTTGTCAGTGAAGGAGCAGGACTATGGGAAAACTACTGGCCTGATTTTGACTTTGAATTTGAAGGAAAAACCCTAAACATTTTGGACAGGTTATGAATTTTCCGGTTGGTAAGCTATTACGTTTTTGCTTGTGTTAACATTGCGAGATAAGGGCAATTGTGCTGCATTCATGGTGCTTTTAATGCTATGAGCAATAAAATACAAAATGTTCTACCATCATTCTTCCACATTACAGGATAAAGCTCATGGTGAACAAAGACTTCCTCACTTGAGAAATGGGACCATCTGAGGTGTAACTGAATGCACCACAAAGGTCTGCACTCTACTCAGTGTCATTTGAGTTATAATATGTAATGGGAAAGTATGCAAGAGAGATAGAAAGGAAGGGACAGACGGTGGAAGCAGTTGACTGATGGAGAAAGAGAAGGTAAAAGCACAAACAAAAAATTAAGTTGGTAAATAAGAGTGAGCAAGAGAGGGCGAAAAGGAGGAAGAGGGATCAAAGCCCGGGGGAATGAGAGAGGGAGGCAACAGGTCGAGGGAAAGTGCAGTTGGAAAAGAGAGGGAAGAGGAGGAGCACGAACAGACAAATAGAGGGTAAGAGGGAGTGGATCATACGGGAGCCATGAGTCACACATGGTAACCACAAGGTTCCCAGTGAGCGGATAGCAACAACAGACTGCCTGCTCCTAACTGCAGTCACACACCAGATTAAATGATGGAATACACTTCACCTTTTCATCTCATTTTACATAAATGTAATAGTAATATAACACATATTGATAAGCTACTTCTGTAATAAGCGTTGTATAAGACCTGAGTGATTTGTTGTAAATATATTTAGGCATGTGTATGTGGTAATTGTGTTATAATTTAGCTATGGTTAACTAACTGGAAAGGATTAGCTGTGTTTCTACTGAGCTGCAGAATAAAGTGCTGTGGTTACACAGGGAAGGTCACAGTTAAATCAATGTCTTCACGTTGAGGTTTCTAAATTTGTGTTCGCGAGACACCAAAGTGTTCTGAGGAAAGGTGAGGAGGGAGAGTGTCTCGCCTGAGAACGCTCTCACTTTTTCTCCTCCAACTGTTCACATCTCTCATTTTTTTTAGGAATTGTTGTCATGTGAGGAGAGGTGAGCGAAGTGAGCTAAGTCTGTCTCACCTGAGAAGGAAAGAAAGTCTGTCGCCACCTCCCTCACCCATCCTCCATATCTATCTCTCACCCTGTAACTCTCGCTCCTTCACTTCTCAAAGGCTGAACAACTGGGTTTAATATAAAAGGAGACTAAGGTGGATTAAAGTCCATCAAAAGCTAGTTAGACAGGTGTGAGTTGAATGTGTGACGTGTCCTCTCTGTGCACTAAAGTTTGCTATACTGATCACATGGGAAACAACTCTCAGTGTTTCACTAACTTATCCACAAATAGATTTGTAACGGAAATGAAGTCTTGTTTGTTACTATGCAAGCATATTAATGGATTGCATGGAAATGATTGATTTGTTTTAGTGCAACTGTGGGGGCATTTGTGCACACAAGTGATTTGCTATTTAAAGAATAAGAATACAATATTAACACATAATGTATAATGCATGGATGCAAAGGAAACTTAAAAGCATCTTCTCTTGCACTGCTAAATGGCATCCATGATATACTGTATATCATTCAGAATGTGAATTTGATTAGGAATTTTAATGTTGCCACCACTTTCTGTTAAGTTCTACCTTAATTATGAGTGTTACCCTGTTACTTGGCTACTTGTTGCAGGACAGTGAAGATCTCTTGCAAGAGTATGTTAGCTTCGCAGTTTGTCTATGGTCATGGCAACGTCCCATTCTCAAAACCCTGCATTCTGTCTCTCTTGTACAATTGATTTAGGTCCAATGTTTACTGTGAAAAAACATGATTGTGGTCAATGGACACTAGAAACTGATGTCTATCTATGGTTTCTTGTTTACCTTACACAATCTGTATCTGTAAACAAGGGTATAAAAACCTAACATTGATTATGAAAAATAAAACAAAAACAACCCTGAGGCAGTCGTAAACATATCTATCATTTTATAATGCTTGAGGCATTTTGTCCCACACCCACATCCCCTATTTTAAACAAAATGATAGGAACTGCCTCATAATAGTGCTTGAACAATTAATTGATGACAACAAGATGGTAACCAATGAACTCATCATATCTTCTAATGACCACTTTTATTTTTGTAGGTTACATCTCCTAGAATGTGTGAATATGTTTGTTTCCTACCAATGTAACAGTTGAAGATGTTGACTTGAAACAACTTTAAACAACAAACATGTTTTTGATGAATACAACACAAATATTTCTGACAATTCTACAGCAGTACTTGATGTCTCCTCTATCTGTCCATGTCCCAATGTGTCCTTGTGCCACATAGTAGCAAACTGTTATCACAACTGTTCTTATCATAAGGCCTTTTTACACACACACACACACACACACACACACACACACACACACACACACACACACACACACACACACACACACACACAGCTTGCAAAGTGTGTTACAGGTCCACTCTGATATATGATATTATGTTAGCAGCATAATGCTAATTTTGAAAATGATGTAAGAGGATAAGGCTAAGCATCAAATACCAAAACGTAGGGACCGGATTTACTTTTTCTCTTATCTGGTGGGTTTAATCAAAAACTAAAGGTACGAAAAGAAACAGTACACAAATGCCACCCTATATTTCAAGCCTGCATCGTACTTTCAAAATCGTTTACATGTACGCTGGCATCATAGCGCGTGAAGGGAAAGCTGGCCGTGATACGCACATTGCTCCGTGGGCGCGTGCCGTTCCATTGTCCGGCATTGACTACAAATGTCAGCCGAATAACATCATACGGTTAAGAGTTATGACATAGCCTATTTGAAGAACTTCCCATTTTAAAAAATGTGTTTAGTCTGGAAAAAAAACGCTTATATATTTAGTTTGGACCATTTTAAGTAACCCAAAAGAACAGTTCATAAGAAATAAAGCAATGTAAGTTACAGCAGAAAAACACGTGAAGCTACATAAAATGCTTCATTAACATTAGCTTAACATTAGCTACATTGTTCTTATTTTCCTATTAAGATGCTTAGCCAATTGCCTATCTGGATCCTTTTAACTTTACAAACATATTGTTTTCCTAAATAAAGAAACTTCTTGCAAATACTAGCACATTTCTTTGTTCAACACTTACCTCCCACGAGTTGTGTTTAGGGCGTATAAAACGAGGAAATTTATCTCAAGAAGGCGGATATGTGAGACAGAAACAGCGACTTTCCTCCACACAGCACGCCAACACCCTACCTTCCTTAACACTGGCACTCTACAGGTTGGTTGGGTTTTACGAAAGGGGGTTGAGTTTGAAACGCTAGAGTTTTGTCCGTGAGTCCTGGTCGGGGGTCGGTTTCTGTTTTTTGGCTGGCAGCAGGAGAGCAGAAAGCCTAAGAAGAGCGGGGCGTGGAGGCTGATCCAGAGTCAGTCAGGCTGAGAGCCGGGGGGAGGAGGAGGAACCTTTAATGTTTGTTTGTCGAGAACGGAGACGCCGAAGTTTGTTGAGTTACGATGATTTACTTCACAGGGATGTTTGAGCTATAAATATTGAGCGGCATAAAAAAACGACAACACACATGTAGTAAACACAAGTAATAGTAATAATATGGTAATAAAATGTAATATATGGGTCCATACAAGTCATTTAATGGGAAATCTTGATAACTGAAGTTAGGGTCTCTAAAGGTCAAAGAGTAAAACTATCTAGGATACATAGCTACCCTTAAGAAATCACTGACATACAAACATTTGGTTTAGCATGGAGACATTTATTTTTGATATGCATGCCAAATGTTTCTTAAATGTTTTCTTCTAATTTTGTCAATGCTAAAATGGTTTACAACATGATTTATCCAACTAGTTTATTATACTGCAAGACATGCAATCAACCGCAGGCCAAAATGACTAAACATCACCTTATGTTTATAATAATGCAGGATATCACTGTGCATATTTATGGTCAGGACCAAACTAGGTAGTTTGTGTTAATTGTGAAGGTCTATATGCTTAGAGGATAAACATACTGATTAACATACAGTATCAGATTTGGGCAAAGTGTATACATTTTAAAAACAAGAAAACATTTATTTCATCATTTCAGGGACATTTACAGACTGTTTTTACATCTTGCTTTAACAGTATTGCACAGGTCTGTATAGGTGTGATCATATGAACCTGTGTGTTTTCCTACAAAAACACCCCCCACCATGCAGCCTCATCTCTCCACCCCTTGCCTTTCAGCTCTTCTTCCTGGCCGGAACCGGTTTGTCAGTCATGCCCCCTATCAGATTTCACTGTTGTCATCTTCCACTTTTCTACAAGGTAAGAGAGGATGGCAGGAGTGGCAGTTAGCATGGCGGTTTGGGAAGAAAGAAAGAAAGAAAGAAAGAAAGGGAGGGACACAATGAGAGAGGGGGCTATTCATGTGTTAAAGTTCAGATAGAGATTTAGAAAGGAAAAAACATACTTGTTCTTCCCGCTGCACCTGGTATCTGTGAACGCAAAGTAGGACGTGTTACTAAGGTTACACCCACTTCAATGCAAATTCAACACTTTTACTACTTCTCTGATTGTCATGTTGGAATAGTGTTGCTTTCATGTAGGCTTATTTATCTGTTAGGTGTCAATACTTACAAAGTAAAACCACGAGTCCTCCGAGAAACAACAAGCTGGCACAGACTAACCCTCCAATTCGTAGCCTTTGATAGTCTGTTAGACAATATTGTTAGACAGGGTAAGAATTCAATTCCAAAGAATGTTTTGTATGTACAATGTAACTGATACTCTGCACTAGTCTAGGTTATACTAGGCAGATTATAAGAAGCAGGAGATAAGAGTGTCTGTACTTACTGTAAGCAAATGGATCTGCAGACAAAACACAAGAGGAGGAGGAGGAGAAACAATAAAGGTGAACAGGAACATTAGTGACAAGACATACTTCAACTAGCATCAACAGCTGTACAAGACTTTCACCCCTCACTCCAGCAAGTGTGCAACAGTTGGCGGCAACAACTCGTTGATCTATGTTTCAAGGTTAAATGTTGTTGTTTTTAAGCATCCATTAATGGTAATTGTTCATTTGCTTTGAATGTGACCATTGTTATGGGGATAAAAGTGAATATGTCATTGATTTCTTCCCAACTCCAGTTTCTTAACAAACCAGTCTCAGGTGAATATGGAGTTTGGGCCTTACTTGCTTCGATTTCCACAAACAGGGTGAAGAAAACTGAAAGAGAATCAGACAAAAGAGATGCTAATTTTGTTGATGGTGAATTGCCTTGCCTTGCAACAGAGTTTTAAAGAAATAAATAGGGGTAAGGCCATGGCAAGCTTTTCAAACAAGTCATCTTTTGCATGCTTATATTTTTCCTTGAATAGAAAAGTTGACTTTTGCCTTTTCTTTACCTGCTATAACAGCCACAATAGTGAGGTGTCCCATCTTTAACACAACTAAGAGTCAGATAGAAAGAGACAAAGACATAGAAAGGAAGAGAGAACATGATCGTGAGAGACAATAACATAAAAATGTTTCCCTTTGTTTCTCACACACAGACACAGACACACACACAGACACACACACAGACACACACACACACACACACACACACACACACACACACACACACACACACACACACACACACACACACACACACACACACACACACACACACACCCCTCTCCCCGGGAAGAGAATGTCCTTGTTGTGTGAGAGGTCAGTGTCTCGTCAGCAGGGATGCATTCTGGGTGTTTGGAGAGTAAACAGTCGATCATTTTTTGTCTTATGGTGAAACCCAGCAGGTTTCCAGACCAGTTTTCATCAAACTCCAGAAAAACCTAATCCAATCAGGCCAAACACTGTCATGTGCTTTACAGAGAAGATTTCAACCTGTGGTTTTTCTTTCTCTCACTTTCAATCTCATATGATCAGCTATAACTGACTTTATAGAGTTGTATATAGGTTGAATAGGCAGCATTCTGTTCTTTTGGGTAAGTAAACATACTTAGTTAAAATTTGGTTGACCTCCTTCTTATCTTAGTATATTACTTTTTAAATGATATCCAATTGTTAATGCAACAAGACTTTACATTGACCTTACTTTAACCTTTGACTGATCTTGGACACCCTTGGGCCTCCATGAGGATGGATTTAATGCATTTTGGAAAATCGGTGCTTTTCCGCTTGTTTTGAATATTTTCTTTCCCTCTGAATAAATTGCGTGTTCTTAAACAGCCTGGGTTTGTTATTTAAACTTTGCATAGTTAAAGCATAGTGCAACAGGTAAAACCTGCTTCATGCTTTTTTACACGCTTGCATGTTGTTCTTGCAGATTTATAAAGTTTGCACCAGATTTTCCGGAAATGGAAATTAAATAAAAACAAGTCAATGCAAAAAACTACTAATTACGCAGTTTTTGCCACTTATCTTCAATACAGGCCCCCTGTATTAATGTCATTGCAGTTATCAGTTAAGTATGACATTTGCCAAGGTCAAACTGTGCACCGCCCTCGGTCTTCAAGATCTAATGTTTTAAAATGCGTCCCACTTTCAGATGACACAGCAGCAACAGACGTAATAAACGTTCTGCCTGGGTTTAAAGTCATTTTACACAGATTTCCTTGGCTTCTTATTGATGTTCAACCAACATTCCCATCATTCATTACTATTTTGTTACCCAAATCGCTGCATTGCAGTGCTTTTAGAAACATCCTGATCCTATGTGAAAAAATAGTTGTTTTTTTTAGATAGTAAGAATGCTGCAGAAATCAGCCCATACATCTTTATAGGGCATTTCATACACAGGAATTATGTCATATATGACACACAACAGCCATATAGGCCATTTACCATTAGCAATAACATAAAGAATTCACAAACATCTCAAGGACATTCGCTACAAAATGTGTAATAAATGATATCCAAATCTCCAAACAAATTAAAAACTCATATCAGTAAGTTCCTCAAATTCCTGGTACTATTTTTGGTTGTTCAAAACACTCTGTTGTCCCATCAAACTAAAACATTAAACATAAATGATAATTACTTGAAAATTACAACCCTTAATATTGACTTCTATTTCCAAAGGTGCCCTTGACCCCTAACCCTGACTCCCATGCTGCTTTGCTCCATCATCCCTGAGCTTACCTGAGCTGGTGGTTCAGGAGCAGAGGAGTGTGTGTGAAGGTTCCGAGACACTGGATGCTCAAAAGTGTGTACTTTCTATTTTACCTGAATTTGAAGCGGCTGCTCCTCCTCTTTGTTTGGGATATAAACTTGAGTGTGTGCAGCGCGTCCAGTGTGATCCTGCATTTCTGTTCAAATAGGACACCAGTAGCAATGTTATTTCATAAACATCAGCGTATGTGCATGATTGAGTGAAATCCATTCCTAATTTGTTTCAGTGAAAATTTTACTTATAGTTAATACTCTCTACAAGGCAGGCAAGTACATTAACATCGCATATTTCATACACAGAGGCAGCTTGTGGTGCCTGAGATTAATGAAGTAAAATATATACAGTATATATATATATATATATTTATGTATGTATTTACATAAAGAAGAAAAACAAAGTTAAAATTAGCAAAAAAGTCTTATGCCTTTAAAAAATGGTTTGAGTTCAAATCTGAATTCTTTTAACATTTTGTTCCAACATTAGACCCCATGATAACTGAAACTAACTTCACAACCTTCATTCTCAAGCTAGGACTATAAACACTGAATCCACTCTGCGCAGCCAGTGATTCACCAGCAGTATTGCTTTGACACACCACATGAATCACGAAGCCTTGACTAGAAGCACTGTGTTAACAACATATCAAATGTAGCAAAAATAAAGTGAATATCAGTCATGGAAAACACAAAGACAGGAACAACTATGATAGAATAAGATGAAATCATCACAATTCCTTTTCAAGTGTAATCCTACATATTAGTTGTTAAAAAAAGGCGAGTAAGTGTGTGTGTGTGTGTGTGTGTGTGTGTGTGTGTGTGTGTGTGTGTGTGTGTGTGTGTGTGTGTGTGTGTGAGTGTGTGTGTAATGTACAGTGCCTTATGTGTTTTCTGTCCCTCTAGTTTTATCTCTTTGCTCCACTCTCAGTGGAGTAGATTGCACTGAGTTGGTTTCATGGTTGACAGGCATTTCCTTTTTTACTAACCCTTGGCAGGAAGTAGGGATTTTCACATTGACTTCAAAGGGTAGATCAAAAACCCTTGATAATATGTGAGATTATAAATGTCTAACATTTTTGAGAAAAAAACTCAGAGCATTTAGGGGAAACATTCATTACTTCACTTTGCAAGATCGGCTCAACCTCATTACAGCACACAAGCCCTGATACGCCATCTTAGATTTGTTGGTGTGACCCCTACAGTTTATACAAAGCATGTGTGCAGAGATATGTGAGCGCATGCATGTGTCACAGTGGTGATCTGTGACTATTTATACCTTATCCTGTCACACGCTGACAAAGCCAAGGCATGCATCGGCCTTTCAACATATGAAAATACTGCGGGGACAGGCGCAGACACAAAGATACTGCAGTTCGAATGTGTGTGTGCCTGTAAGTGATAATATAACCATTTGACAGCAGATAGATTGGCAACTGGTGATGACAAAACAGAGAGAGGGGATAGACATTTCATATTAGTTTGTGTAACTTGTATGGTACAAATGGAAAATACCACAAACTGATTGATATCCAGTGGAAAATAACGTCTATATCACGATATGGAAAGACTAATCTCACTGAACCAATTTATCTGTGCTGTTTCTGATGTCTGCATGAAGCCCCGGTTGCCTGTAGCATTGTGAATACGAGGTTAAATAAAGGCCTCTGTGTTCCATTTCAATAGCTCTGATAGAGGAGCTAGAGAACATATATAAGGAATACTCAGTGTGCCGTTTCTCTCAGTATATGTAAGATGTAAGGTTTGTAGGGTAAACTACAATTTCATTTCCCTTAAAAAATGTGTACATATAATAATCATAAAAATCACTGTGAGATGTGAAAGTTACACATTGAACAATAAGGCTAAAGTAGTTTCAACTGCAACTTCACAACCACATTAGCTTTACAAAGAAACTTAAAATTGACAAATTAGCTTTTTGTTGGGGATTTGCAGAGGAATAAATACAGCACTGTTGACAGAAAGGGAACTCTAGTTGGTATTGGTGTTTGGACAGAAATGGAGGATCAGATCAATGCAACAGAGTAAGAAACCAGATCGGTTGATCTGGTTTTCTTTCAATGGTCCTCCATGTATGTGGGGAGAATAGAGGTTGGTTGTAGGTCAATTAAAAAGATTGTAAAATTTATATTGCTAAATCCACTTAGTATTAACAGCTGTTAAACTGTAACTTAAATGATAACAGTTTAACTCATTTCCTTAGTTATTGATACATAGTTAGTTAAAGTGATCCATTCTCAGTTAAAGGTCATCTTGAGAAGATACACTGAACAATGTAGGTTATCAGTGGACACACACACACACACACACACACACACACACACACACACACACACACACACACACACACACACACACACACACACACACACACACACACACACACACACACACACACACACACACAGATGGCGACACATGCCTCTCTGTTATGGTGGTATTTGGAATGTTTGTCCATAAACAGTAAAACTAAAGGTCTAACAACAGGTTAGCTTACATAGTAGAGAGTGACATCAGTCAGTCAGCAGATAAGAGAGCTTCACTTGGGTCTGAAAAGATCCTATGGTAACCACATTATTAATATTGATTTATTTTAAGAGTACTATTTGGAAAAGTGCAGGCGCTGATTTGTTTACTTAACTCAACTGACTCCTTGTCGTTTCATTCAACCAAATACCAAATGAAGCCAATCATACTTTAAACTGATACATGAAGATTTCATATTCAGTAATAGATAACATTAAAAATCAAAACAGCAGAATCTGACAGGAAACTTATCATGAGTGAACCGAGGTGTAGCTGAGCAGCTGAGTCAACACGTTGCTCCATACTGCCTCAACGAAAAGACCAGGCAGAATGCTATCCTGCTGTGTGTGTGTGTGTGTGTGTGTGTGTGTGTGTGTGTGTGTGTGTGTGTGTGTGTGTGTGTGTGTGTGTGTGTGTGTGTGTGTGTGTGTGTGTGTGTGTGTGTGTGTGTGTGTGTGTGTGTGTGTGTCTATTGTCTCTAGCTGCTCGTAATCAGGTGTAACAACATGCAAAAGACTGTAGTCAAGAGCAGACAAATACCACTTGTCATGTAACATTGTTCAGTGCTCATTCAATTAGCTTCTAACAGAAAGTAGAGAATTTATTTGTGAGCTGCTGTGTTTGATAAGTGATATTGCATTTTTTCAGTGAATTCGGTAGGCTATGTTGGGGTGCGTGCAAAACCATTTGAGTGACTAGTGAAGTTTTCCCTGTAAAGATAAGCATATGGTTTTAAGTACAAATTGGGGGAAAAAGTAATTTACTCCACACATTTTAATAGCAAGTTAGAGTATAGTTGGTGTTACTTTGTGCCATGTTTTACCACAGCATAAAGGCAACAGGATTAGTGCCAGCAACACCAAAAGACTGTGAAGTAACTGTAAGGAGTTCACCACCAGAGGGAAGCAAAACATATTGAAGTGATGATCATTAGGTCAAAATAACATCACTACTTCATCATCTGTCACTCTGTTTTGCTTCTCTGCCACATGCTGTTGCATGTTACAGTTATTAATGCTAGTGTCCTTAACAAGTACCCATTCAAAATTGTTAAAACACAAACAATGTAAAATCCTCTTGCAGCAGCACAGTGTTGGTTGTAACTAAAGATGAAGGGACATAACACAAAAGAGGAGTAATGATGATAAACTTAGACTTTTACCCAGGGGATCCCTGTTTGTGTCCTTTGTGAAACCAACATGTTTACTACCTAACTTATTATTTAACAATATGTGTTATTTTAACCCATACACTGGTCTCTTTCTTAACCTAACCAATATACAGTATTTTGAATTCACAGTGTTCCCCATGTGTTTACAACTGCAACCCATGTTCAATTTTATATATATATATATTAGCTCAATCACAGCTGTAGCACAGGGTCAATAGGCAACAACAAGATGAGAACAAAAGCATATTTCAGTGATCTCATCATAAGTACTTCAGAAGACATGAAAGGCAGAATAGAAGTCACCAACATCATCAACTTCATGCAAAGACAATGACAACAAAGTGTAAAGACAACTTACTTCCGTATGCAAAGATATGAAAGCACGTATCGTCACAGCATTGAATCATTTCACAAAGAAAAGTGCAACAAGCTCTGACAAAAACAGAACATTTGTTGTTTTGGTGTTTGGTATGAACATCACTTGTTTTAAAGCGAACATTTTTCTCTGTTATCTGTGGAGTGAGTGCTTCCCTCAAGTGGACAATCTGTGAAAGTGTAGCTGACTTACCTGGAAAGCTGGGACCCTCATCAGTCAGAGTTTTACATAATATTTCATAAGAATACAGCTGTAAAGAATGTGTACCAGCACAAAGACAGTTCCTCCTCTATTCTTTATTTAACCTTGCTTGCCTGCAGACAATCCTTCACTTTCACTCACAATGTGTCTGTAATCCCCAACTGCTGCCTAAAGCTGCTCAACATGCATTGACACTTACATCGTCCTTTGTTTGTTGCATCTGGACAAAAAATATTGAATATTGGAAGATTCCTTAAAAATTAAGATTTATTTTGTTTATTAATGTTGATTTATTCTAACAATTATGTGCAGTAAAAATGTTCATGAAGAAGAAACTGCTCTTCAAATCCCTACAGTGTCTATTCACTCTACACACAAAAACATACTTTAGGCACATTAGAAAATAAATGTTTTAACAGGATGTAAAAGGTAGGTGCTGTAAAGGCAGTGCACATATTATTATTATTAATAATAATAATAATAATAATAACAATAATAATAACAATGATACATACATAAGATTCATATAGTGCTTTGCTAAATGATCAAAGACACTTTACATGAGATCAGATGTTAGGACCTTGCAGCAAGCGGAAAGCTTTTTTAAATGTGTCTAAAGCGCTTTTGCACTGCCAGGCTGTGTATAATGGGTGCAATGTCCAGTTTAAGAGGACATAACAAGAAAGTGAAGTTATCAGGGGTCAGACTAGATCAAAGACGTAATCATCATCTCCAGACCTGGGTTATATCATGCTTTCACAACTACATTGCTTAAAGGTTAAGAAAAACATTAATTCACTGTTGTTTAGGAGGTACAAAAAAACAGCAATGGCTTCATTTATTTCTTTGTTACTATTGTGTCCATATCATCTTCTGGTTGTCCTCCCCCTGAAAGCATAAAGACATCCAACATTGCTAAATAATTTGCAGTTTGCAATCAATGTATTCACCAGAGACTTTGGGTAGTATACTTACTGAACCAACTCTGCAGGGTCTCGGATCTCCGCAGCATGAGGTAGGACAAACCAAACACCAACAGGATGCCAAAGAAGCCTCCAATCACACAGCCAATGAGAATGGAGTAGCTGCGGCCATCATCTAGAGAGTGAATTAATCACAGATTTATTTGGTGGAGAAAGACTAAATGCAAAGATCAGATCAATACAAGGATCACTCAAAATCATTGCAACAACAACATGGACAGATATGATTGTGAACCGGCTCTCTTAACATGTACAAACATTGTCTTTTAGATATATTATACTTAGATATTAAACTGCAATAGTAGTGTCTTCACCATAAACGTGCAGGATGGCAGTAGGTGCAACGGGATTGTTTGCCAGCTGACACACAACTCTTGTGCCGTTGTCTGAGTAAGAAGTTCCCTTGAGCGTCCACACGGCCAATGACTCGCCTTTTTTCGTACCACAACTTCCATAAAGAGCCTGAGGAGACAGACAGACAGTGGAGAGAAGTTAAGCGATGGAAGAATTAGAGATAAAAAATGATATAACACACAACGTGAGCTGGGAAATGATCTGGCGAGAGACAGTTGAGTTAACCTAAAACTCTTCTTACAGTGGCAGTATGATAGTGTCACTGAATGGAAGTGGAGAAGAAAGTGAGGATAGGAGGAAGCATTAGATGAGGCCTCACCTGGGGTATATCTTCCACATGGCCAGAGGGGCAATTGAGGCTGTAATTGCCTTTACTCCCGTAGAAGGTGAAAGTGAAGGTCGGAGAAGCTCCGTGAACTCCACAGCGAAACACTGCAGGCTCTCCCACAGGCACGGTGAGGTTGGCTGGGCGTGTGACGTATCTGAGAGTTGCTGGGTTCGATGCTGAAGTGGTCGTGGTCTTGATGGGGGTGGTCCTGTTGAGGGTGGTGTTGGTGGTGTTGCTTTTAGCTGAAACAGTTATTTACAGTTGACAATGGGTGTGATAATGAGGATAGTACAAAACGTGCAGAGAGCATTAAAGTACAATTTGTCTTGACTACTATTCATCCACAGTTTTGTTTAATCAAAAACTTGATAAACCAGTTAAGTAACCAAACACTCTTACCTAGAAAAGTGCTCTCAAAACTCCCACACAGTAAAGAGTTCAATAATTCCCCTTACAATGGCGGTGAAGACGAACAAAAACTTAGATTTATTTATCTTGTTTCATGCCTTACTTAAGTGGATCATTATATATATGGTATGGAATACATCTGTGGATGCTTCAGATTAATGTCTTTGTCATCTTTATTGATCGATGTCCTTTGCTTGTTTTTGGACCATGACAAAGGCCAAAATGTGGCTTGCAACAGACAAAGTGAATCTTCTTTATTTTTTGGTTTAACCTAGCCAAATGACCCTTCACTAAACCCCCTTTGAACACAGACTGCAGTGTCCGTCAAGTTATTGGCTCCAAAGACCCTATGGCGATTGTGTCATATTTTCTAAGCATTAAGGCTGCTTTTGAGGATGTTGAGCTGGTTAAACACTGTGTAATAGTCATACTCGTAACCCATAGCAGTATAAGGTTTACATACCTAAATTGTTTGTGCTTAGCTGAAAACACATGGGGTTTATATTAGCCGATAACGTTAGCAGCATGGGAGCACAATTGATGGAAATCATTTTTGATAAGGAAGCAGTTATTATTTACTTGCAGTCAGCAGCAAATTATGATACACACACACACACACACACACACACACACACACACACACACACACACACACACACACACACACACACACACACACACACACACACACACACACACACACACACACACACACACACACACACACAATCTCTGAAACAAAAGTTAAAAAATGTCTAAGCATGGCCCAACTCATCACACTTTATGGAACCTGATCTTGCATAACACACAGCGCACGTCATTGCTAAGATAATCATTTCAGGTTGAGTTGTTGTACTTTGCAAAAACAAATGTCCACCCATCATTGTTGAGGTTTGTCAACAGGAAGTGAATGCTACTTGCATCCAACATCATGATGCCTTAAGCAAAGTACATCCCCGGCCCTCATAAAAATTTGTATATTCTAATGACTGTGTTTCCCCAGAAGATTTCCGTGACATGGAGAAAGATTTGTTATACAAAAATCCTCCAGTGACTAAAGGTATTTCCTTAGAGGCTCCAACACATTAACCAGGGTCGGAGTGACATCAGTGCATGTATTCAGTTGCAAGTAAGACCTGGAAACCTGATGTTTGATATAAACACACTTATATTCTGTAATCCCTGATGTAGTTAGTTACCTGAGGAGGGTGCGGTGATTTGGAGCATCGCCAGCAGCAGCAAGCAGATATTAAAAACCTTCCTCCTTTTCCTCATCTCTACTTTCGTCTTCTCCATTATTCTCTCCACTCTCTTATTTCATAGGTTAATCTGCAAAATGACCAACAATTTAACTTTACTTTTCATGCAACAATAAAGGAACACAACAGTTCAAGACTCCCATGCTTTTAGTCAGATTAAATGGGATGTAAATAAAGATGGCACTTTGCTACCTGAGGGCAAATAACCATTTGACTGGTTCTTTGCCCGCAGGTAATACTACAATAATGATTTTAGATACAGATGCAATGTTAATATCCTTTTATGAAAATGGGCCAGTGTTTTATGACCCATTAAATTGATTTAAAAATCACTTTTGTCATCTATATAAATATATTTAAACCAAATATTTTATTTCACACCATAGATTGAATAATAATTTATGGGCGGACAATATACAAAACATTAAATGATTAGATTTGACATTCATAGTTTTGCCACTTTTGATTCTTTTGAAAGCAATCATTTTAAATAGAATCTTATTTGGTTTTGTCGTGCAAAGTTATTTGTTTTCAAATAAATGTAAAACATATGTCATAATTATTTTACCTATAAACATGAATTGTTTACCCCTTAAATCTAGCAAGGTTTTTGTAAATATGAGAAATAAAGCAAAGTAAATGAAAAAAACAGACGTATTTCAAATAATAAAGACGATGAAATTATTACCACTAACCTTGAAATGAACTGGGAATTCCCCAGAAGATCTGCACGCAGTTTCCTTATTCAAAAAACCAACGCAACTACTTTACTACCTTCTCTCAGCTGTTATTCTGACATATGCAGGCTCAATAAACAAAAGTCTGTAAATGTCGCAACGTAATGCTGACTCTCTTTTCATCTATCCACGTCTCACGCCATCCTCTTGCTCTGACCAGAAGGTAAATCGAGAGGTACAAAGCAACTGAAGGAATGTGGAAATCATCCTGATTTACAGGAAGGATTTCTGCGACTGAGAAACAAACAGGTTGGGCAGGCCTGAGCCAATAATAGCAATGTCTAGCTTTCTCTCTCACACACACACACACACACACACACACACACACACACACACACACACACACACACACACACACACACACACACACACACACACACACACACACACACACACACACACACACACACACACACACACACACACACACAATTTGTTTCTTGAGAATGAGCTTGCAATACTTAGGTAACAATTTTACATTCAAATAAGTTCCCTCTGTGTGAAGGACAACAGGGACGACCTGGTGTCATAGCAGGAGAAATGACCTCAATGTTCAAAAACACACCTGCCATGTTTTGCTTTTATTACCATTTCTTGGGATCACGGATTCTTTGAAGTTAAGAGGAAGAGATTGATAATGTGTGATAACAACATTAAGAGTTTTACAACCATGCTTTGTGAGGCTAAACAGTGCTTTGAGCTAGATTGTCATGATCCTTGTTTTGTTTGTTGTTTCCTGTTTTATTTTGAAATGTTTTCCCCTCTTGTGTCATGTTTAGTTTCACTTCCTGTCTGCGTTTCCCTCCTGTGCCTGATTGTGTCATTGTGTTCACCTGTTGCCCCTGTGTTTCTCCTCCCCTCTTCCAGCTGTGTCTTGTCTTGTGATTACCCATGTGTATTTAGTCTTGGTTTCCCTTTTGTCTCTTGTTCGGTTGTCGTCGTTTCCCACCTGGTCTAGTCCATGTTACCTGCCTGTTCCTGTCCATCCGTCTGTCTGCTCCTGTTCCTGGTGTCCCTGTGTCCCCTGGTTAGTGTAGGTGAGGGTTTTCTTTGTTTAATAATACAGCTTTAATGTGAATAAAGCTTGCCTTATGTTTGGACCCATACTTGCCTCCCTTTGTTTTACTGCTCTTGGGTCCTGTCTCCCCCACCCCTGACATAGATGCTACAATCAGCATATTTACATGCTCACAATGTCAATGCTAATACACTGGCGTTTAGCAAGTGTACAATATTAGCATTCTTGAAATGGTTAGTACAAATCTGATGGAAAGCATGTTGTCTATTGCTTTGACAAAAACAGTGGTTTGATAGTGATGCTGTTATTTTGAAGAAATACTATGGGCAAGATGAAGTCATGGGCTAACCAAAGCGTCTAGAATCGACCATCTTGGGCCCTTGACTCTCTGTCCAAAAGTTGTCCAGAGACATTCTGTCAGTAGCTTTTGAGATATTTTAGTCAAGATTAAATACTGGCGTGCCAAAATTCTAAATCGCTACGCAGAAAACTGTATCAGATTGAGATCTCATAACGATAAACATCTCATGGGTTGAAGCTTGAGTGAGTTTGAGAGGTCACCATTTTCTTGTAAGCTTTTGATTTGATGAAGAAAAGGAAGAAAATGGCCACAGAAGGTTATGCAATATGCTTGAGAAAGAAAGAAACAAAGCAGCAATCACTACATGAACTGATGCAAGATTAAGGACGTTAAATTACAACCATAGCAATTTCTCTTTGTGGATTCACAGTTATTTGCTTCAACTCCTTATCATCCCACCATTACCTTTTAATTTTGATGTGTGCTCCAGTATAGTGTGTTCAGTAGTATGGAGATTCATATTTGCTGATATCTGCTGCTGCTTTTGTGTAACAAACCTAGATGGCATTTGCAAGAGCCAGGTGCCATTTAGTTCCCTTTTATTCAAGTGAAGGCAATCCTCTCTATGGCAGATATCTGCATTATTCTATTAGTCTGCAACTCACAATAATCTACATTCTTCAATGGGCTGTATTATGTTCATTTTCAGGTTCTTTTTTGTACTTAGTGTTATTATTTCACTGAAGTATACAAAGGAGTCCAATCGATGTGTTTCAGGCAGAGGGGGAGTGTGGTAGAGAAACTCCCTCTGGTGTGAACTTTGGGATTTTAGCCATTGTAGACCATTTACATGCACAAAAACCTACAACACACTACAGGAAAGGGGAAACCCCAAAAAGCATAATAGGGCCCCTTTAAATAGCAACATCTATGTTATATACTGTATGTAACAAGAAAAATATGTGTATTTCATTTTGTGTTGAGCTATCCCTTTAAAAGTGAAAAGTAAATACAACCAAAGAAATCAACACATGAACTGATGTGCAGATACAGTATGTGAAACCGTCTCTAAGTATTTGTTCACTCAATCAGCATGTCTTAGCTCAGCGCGCCTTAATATAATAAATGAGACAAAGGCCACGTTTTCTAAAAATAAACTAACAAGATGAAGAGTTGATATCCAAGTACAATTTGTAAATGGATGTCCGGGTGTCAGTGTCACTGTCCTCATGGTTTTCATCCTCAGGCTCTGGTCAGTATCTGTTAAAGCCTTATCACTCTGCAGAGTTTACTCAAGAGCACAAAAATGTGACCCAGTGCTTACAGCAAACAGCTTTTAATTGGATCAGTATTTTCCATCATCATCTGTATGCTCTGCATCATCACTAACAGGCTTCCAGCAACAGCTGTATTCTGGACATTGCTTCCACTGGGTGCATTCTGTGGCGTGTTGTTTTAGTGCAGTAGAAAAGAAAATTGGGTGATGACAACTGAGGATTTTTGGGGATTTTTCCAAATATAATAAATATATTTGTTTATTTTTTGTCACTTTATATCCTGACAGCAGCATTAAGCAAATTCAAAAGCACAATAACACTTAAACTAAAGTAAAAAAAAAAAGAACAGATAAGTGCCAAAAGAGTAAATATATTTACATAGTTTTTCTCTTGCTTGAGTACGCTCTTTAAGCAAAAGTGAGCCAACTCCAGTTTAAGAGTTTTAGTATTTGTGCTGAATGAGGCCTCAAGGTATTGGAGCAGATGTCTCTGTGAGGATGTATGACTGATGCCTTGCTGACTTCTGTCTTCTGGAAGGAAAGACAAAACATTCATCAAAAAAACATTTGACATTTACAATACTAAGTTAATCATATCTAAAATTAAAATGAATAACACTGTATGTAAGCCTAAAACAGACATTGGAGATCTTAGGCTTATAGTCACACCACTACAGACATGACATCAACCTTTAAGATACATGCTATGGTCACATCTAGATTGGATTACTGGAATAACTCAAACAACAGACTCTGCATGCAGACTGGGAAATATGCATCTGTCTAAACGTGAAAATAAATTATAGTCATTAAAACAATGCAGTGATCATCTGTAAGGGGAGTCAATAACTCACCTTGACAAGAGAAAGGCAACGATGGCGATTAAAGCCAGTATAACACAGACAGTCACTCCAATAATCAGCAATCTCTTTCCTGAAGACTCAGATGGGTCTATTGCTGGGGTGGGTAGAAAGCAACATTAGAGCCAGATAAAACTGTCTCTGGTAGAAATTCAGAATATGTTTATAGCTAGACCTTAGACATCCTGGTGCTGATGGACCAACCGTGTAAAGGTGTTTCATAATGCTGGGCTTCATGGCAGCAAAATTAGTGTTTTGTTTTTACTGGATTAAATGCAAAATAGAGCAAGTTTTGGAACTAAATTTTAACATGGCCAAGTCATATGTTTTTCTGTTGCATCCCAAAGAGAGACAAAAGATATGTAGTTGAAAAGAATCTATGATACTTCTATAAGTGTTTGGTGCTCTGGTGGTAAAATGGGATCCTTTAATTATCACTTTTCTGCTTTACATACGAAACCCAAAAACTGTTGCTGCTGAAATGGATCAGAGGTCAACAAGATTTCATTTCACTGTAGTGATGAGGGTGATAAGGGCTCCTTTTTCTGTGATTGTCATAGGTGGGGGTATGCAAAATGAGGTGGTCTATCAGTCTCCTCCTGTGATGTAAGCACTGGCTGTTTTTTTTTAGAAATATCAATTTACTTTCTATATTTAGTTCGTTTGCTGTTGGATATTTAGTTTAGATCTGGCCTGGTGTTATTTTAGCACTATGTCCTGCTGAACTTGGTTGCCACAAAAAATTGCTAGGCTCTTTGTCAGGCTCTTTATTAACTCACTTTTGGGATCTGTTAGTTTTACACCAACAGTCTGTGATCCATGTCTGTTCCGAGCCTCACAGCAGTGCAGCCCATATTCTTTAGCGGCGATGCTGGCACTCCTGAGTGTCGGGCCTCGTCCTGTGGGTGTAGCAGGGGATTGTCTGGCTCGATAAAAGCTTTTGTCTGCTGCCGGAAGACATGCTGCCCCCTGGTACCAGGTGTATGTGTGGACAGGCGGGTTAGCATCGCTGCTGCAGGTCAGAGTCACAGGAAGCCCCTTCTGTAGCTCTCCAGCAGGAGAGACTGTGACGGCTGTGTTACGAGGAGAGTCTGGACAGGATGGAGATGAAAAGTCAGTTACACCCTGTTTAAAATCATATGGGATTCTCTCAAATCACTGAATGCTTTAATACCTATTTTATTCAAGCAAATAAAAAAATGTAGAGTGTGGTTTCTTCTTTGTACAATTTAGAATTTCCAATTATGTTGTAATGCTCAGTCAAAATATATATTTTGCCATATTTTAAATGACTTAAAACCACTAAACCTATATATTCTGTTGAGTTGTGCATGGGTATTATCCCAAATGTTTTCAACAATTTTCAATCCTTTAAAAAATCCTTAATTTTAATCAAGGGAATGGTCGATTTCATTATTTCATCCATTAGACTTCTAGATCTTAATGAGAAAAACAAGATGAAATAGATTTTTAATGTTAAACTGCTTTTTTCTTAATGCTTTTGTCCAGTTTAAATCAATGGGTTAGTTTGTTTAAGAGAAAAGGAGAACTCGGCTCCCTGTAAATACAACCCGAACACCTGGATCTCAACTCTACACAGAAACAAGCTCAGCAAATGTTAGCGGCAACCCTAAACCCTGCAGAAACCTCTATGAATAATGTGGCTACCATTTAAAGACTCCTGAACAACGAACAATCACGAAAGCCTAACTGGAGATAGCTAACTGCAATGGTGGTGAAGACAACAACTCCCATAATCCCACGCTATTTCTCCATATCACCAAACTGTCTTTTGTTATTGTTTTGATTGAGAGACCCATAGTGGTATAAAACTACACCACTATGGGTCTCTCAATCAACAAACATTTTGTTTGTTGATTCATAACATAAATATCAATTTAAATGGGAATAAACCGTCACTTACATCTTACATCTATAGGCAGCATTGTAGAGTTCTGCACTTGATCTCCAGTCTCTATCTGACAGTAGTAGCTGCCAGAGTCTTCAGGTGAAACCTCACTGATGTCCCACACCTGTCCAGTGTGTCTCAGGATGCTGCTTGTGCTCTTATACCATCTGAAGCGGGTCTGTGGACCAGCTGCAGGGCTGCCACAGGCCAGGCGAAGGCCCACGCCCTCTGTGATGTCTGTAGAGGGACTCGCTAATGCTGTGACCGCGCTGGAGGAGTCTGGAGAAAAAAAGGGTTAAGAAAATAACAAGTGTATTAAGTCTTCACATTTTCAAGAATAGAACACTTGTGTGAAATAATAACATGCAAGTTTTAGCTTTCTTGTTTTTGCAGGACTGTTTCAAGAAATGTAGTAATTTGTGAACAAGAACTGCACACTGAAAAATGGAAATGTTGACTTTAATTAAGTGTACTATCTCAACCAATTTCAAATAAATGTATTCAGTTGGTTGAAAGCAATACTATTAAGTTTAATAAAATATATTGGTTTGAACATAATATTATTGCTTTCAACTAACCAAACACAGTTAGTGAAATGTGTCGACATAATACACTGAATTAAAGAAAATGTTTCAGTATATGATGATCTCTGTTCAGGGCTTGATTTTAGATATACTGAGGAAAAGGTCCACTAACCTGCCATATAAATAAAAAAAGTAATAGTGTATTGTTTGATATTTATTTCCCCTGTTAAACATAGAACATTAAACTGTTCTATTTTTGCATGTCTACTCCTTATAGTTTAAAATGTGGGAACAAATGTACGGGTAAATCTTATTAAATAAGGTTTTATTAGATTTAAACATATTGGGATCCATATTTTGTGTGTGAGGTTTCATTATAAGACTCATCTCAGAGACTCATTTTTTCTGCTTTATTCCATATTGAGAATGTGACCTCTGTGTGGACTAGCTGACCCTGAAACAGTAAATTCCTGTCCCCAGGTTATTTTTCACAAGACTCTATTCATTCAACATTCACTTGAAAAGGTGTTGCTTTTAAACATGCTTCGCCAGTGATGCTTATTTTGTCCCTTCAACTGTTCATGTGCAAATCATAACCCGTTGTTTGGTTATTTTGCAGCTGCATGATGCAAACAGTACTCAATTGTTTCAGTTGAAAATCTTTAAATTCTCAACTTTTCACTGATAATTACTAACTGTAATATACCATTTTTTTGGACCAAAATACAAAACAAGGGAGTGACTTGACACAGACATTGGTCCATTATTTCTTAAGCATATTGCGACATCTCACCCAAACCAAATTAGGTTGTTTTTCCACAGGCTCTAATACCTTAAATAGCTTCTTAAATCCCCTGCTTTTAAGAGTTCAGCAAAGACATGTTTTCAGTCTGTGTTTGGAACTTGGATAATTTTGTGTAAGGATGTAACACTGTCTTTTCACATAAGGAACCACAATCATTATTATGTTTCGTCTGTGGTGAGTTTTACTTGTACTTCACACAAATTGCACACAGAGTTGCATAAAGGAAGTGGCTCCTACTTTGAAGAAATGATGCCAAAACATCAACAATTGTCATCCAAACATTAAAGTCAACCAATTCACAAAAAACAACATTAATTGTTTCTTAGACACTTTGCAACTCTACATATTATGAGCTATGCATCGATAATTAAGAATGAAAATCATTTTGGTGATTATGGTAATGCTGTTAGAGATCAGTCGTGGCATTAGTTGTTAATTAAATATTCCCACCTGCCACTAGGAGCTGTACTCCTTTCTGCTCTGGCATCTTCTGTGTGGGGTGGCTGGTGATGAGGTAAAACACGTATGCTCCACTGTCTGACTTTCTCAGGTCAGAAATCCTCAGAGAACAGTTTTTGGTTCCTGGTTGCCCCAGGTACTCCACCCTGTTCTGGTAGGATGGATGTGGGAATAGACCGGCACTGTGGAAGACATATCTGAGACAGATGGACAGATTTAGTTTATTTGACTAATCCCTGTTCTAGGAGTTCTTTGCAGAAATCATTTGGGGATGTTTTTGTGCATCTTCAACAATACCTTGATGTGATACAGCGACTGTCTTTGAGACACCAGATCTCAGACGAAACGTTGTACTGCTGTCCCTCTCCTCCTCCTCCTCCTCCTCCACCCTAATCGAGATAATTAGGGAGAGTTTCTATGGAAGGAGCCTTTGAACAAACGCTAAAGCACCCTTAAATAGCACAGATGCTTATGTTGACCTGATGCTGGATGTTTAAATCTTTCCAAAAATGTTAATGCAATTTTAAAGTAGTTAGTTTATTGCAGTTATTCCTGCAGCTTTACATTTTGTATCTACGAGCCTTGCAGAGAAAAACTCCCTGTTGAAGAAACAGGACACAATCCAACTGCTAACAAAGCCTTCTTTATACCTGAGCAGAGAGACGTCCCTCAGCCTCAGTAGAAGGGAAGTCATAGGAACAAGGGAGAACCACAGAGGAACCAATCACAGCAGAAATAGGACTGGAAGGGAGACGAACTGCCCAATCAGCTGCAAGAATACCTGAGGGGGAGGATATAGATTGTACATTATAGAAGGTTTTATATCATAACCACTAGGTTACATTACAAGGGTGTAACATTTACATAAGAGTTGTACTTTTATTTACCAGGTTAAAAGTAATATCAGTGATAAAAGATATATTACAAAGTTACAGATACAGATCAAACTGACATTTGTGTACTTGCGTTACAAGTATTGCTATGATGTACAACACTATTCCACGTGTTATGGCCATATTTTTTTTAAATACAAAAAAAAAATGGCTTCATGCTGGTGAGGGCCGTTTTTGACTAAACTCACTGGATCATTTATAAATATTATGCATGTAGTTCTGGTTGTAGCTATACTTTTTGCCCAAGAAAGCATTTTTGTAGCAATATGGCACTTAGTGAAGGAGTTTCACAAATGCCACTGAAATCATGACCAAGCAATTGTGATCAAACATCAGTTTTATGATTTATACACTGCATTAATGTCAATATCAAGAAAGTCAAGCTGAAACTTTAAGATTATTCTGTATAATAAGTGTTGTAACTTTAGATTACATATGTATGTTACCTTTCAGAGAGAGTGTGAGCAGCAGCCAGCAGCTCACTCGTCCACCCATCTTCTTCTCTTCTAGCTGTTGATGATTCATGTCTACTGATCTTTCTCCCTCAGTCACTTGACCTACCCTTTCTTCTCCTTTTGCTTCAACTGTCTGCCCTCCTCTGCTCTTCGGAGATATGCTTGCTTCCTGTAGAGCATAGACTCATTGGTCAGATTGTCCAACTTCCTTTTTATTTTCTCTGCAATAGGGAACTGGGGTGATGACATGGATACAAGACAGCAAAGAGAACATACTGTATGAATGTGTGTAGCCTATGTGTATGTGTTGGCAGTGGTGGAAGAACTACTTTGATCTTTTAATTAAGTAAAAGTGGTAATAGCACAAGGTAAAAATACTCTGTTACGTGTAAACATCCTGTATTCAAAATGTTACTCAAGTAAAAGTATAGAAGTTGGATTTAAACTGTAAGAAAGTAGCCTATTTGCAGGATGGACATTTTCCGGGTAATAAAGTAAATTATACTGAGTATATTCAGGGACCCATTTATTTAACCTCATTTGAATTATCATGTTCATTTGTAACTGGTATTGGTGGAGCTTACTTTAATTACTTTTTATACTGCCAGGTATTTTAATTCAACATAGCACATACTTCAGCAGTGGTTTTATATGTTTAATGAATAATAGCAACTTGTTACCAAATGGATCTGAATTGTTGTGGAGTAGAAGTATAAAGTGGCAAACAAATAGAGATACTCGAGGAAAGTAGGCCCACAGGCACTTCAAAATTGTACTTAAGTACTGTACTTGAATAAATGTACTTAGTTACTTCCATCAATATGTGTTAGGGGATACAGCATGTGTTACTGGGTCAATATGTAAAGCTTCTTTGAGCATTAGAAAAAGCGCTATATAAATCTTATGCATTATTAATATAGATACGAGCCTAACCACCGTTTTAAGGGAAATCTTTACACTAATACTTGCATCCATTAAGTTATACGCCTGTTAGGTTGTGTGTGTTTACATCGTAAGGATAGTGTGTTCACCTGCAGCAGGTCAGCAGACTGTGTCCACTCAGAAACGCACCGTGACGTCACTGGAGCCCCTCTCCTCGGCGCACTGACGGCTCACAAGGCGACCACACTTTAAACCAGCAGTCAAAGATGCGATAAACTTTCATTAACTTCGTCTCAGATAGTCAAGGCTTCCAAATGTTTTTCTCTTTTCTATTAGACGCCGGTGTCGGTGGTTTCGGTTGATATTAAGAGTCGCTGAAATTCTTTTCCCCCTTCTTCTTCCTCTGGGGTCAGTAACCTGTGGAGACAGATACACGGATTTACTGCAAACTGGATTTATCCGTGGCGGAGTTTAAACGGCCTTGTCGCGTGCTTTTCGAGGCAGAAGTTTTTTTGTTGCTTTTTCTAGTCTTCAATAAAGACTTTAAAGAAAAAATAACATCATATTTGACACTAACAAAGAGCAGTGTTTCCCCTGCTGTAAGAAAAGACAGGTGAGTCTTTCTGGAATGTGTTTCAGTCCTTAATGCTTAAAGTTAACATTGCTAAAGGCTATAGCCAGATGTGGGAGAAGTACTCAAAACCTGTACTTGAGTAAAGGTAGCAGACTGTAGCAATAAAAGTAATAGTCCTGTATTTCAAATGTTACTCAAGTAAAAGTATTATCATCAAAATATACTTAAAGTACCAAAAGTAAAGTACTTATTGTGCAGATGGGCCCATTTCAGAATAATATATTATACTGTATGTGTTTGTTATAATTATTGATGCATTAAACTGTTTTCAAAGCTGGTAAAGGTGCAGCTTTTAATGACTTTATATATGGCAGGTTAGCTGTATTACTCCAGGTGTAACTAAAGTATTTCTTAAGTGTTCATTATATTTTACATTTTTAATCCAAATCCAGAAATTAACTAAAGGAATCAAATACATATAGTGGAATACAAGTACATAATTTACCTCTGAATTATAGTGGGGTAGAAGTACAAAGTATGCAAATATTAAAATACTCAAGTAAAGTAGAAGTCTCTCAAAATAGTAATTAAGTTCTGTACTTGAGTAAATGTACTTAGTTACTTTACACCAGTGGCTTTAACCCAATACTAACAGCTAGTAGTGCGTAGGCCTAGTTGTTTGAAATGAGAAAAACGAATGATGTAGCTTTTGGTATCATTTTAATTATGTCAGCATTACAGTTTATCGTACTGAACCTTTTTAATGCCAAAACAACTTTTTCTCTGAACCTCTGCAGTCTAAAATTAAAGAAATATCATAGCTTTTTATATTTTTTAAAGGAATTTAAAGATTTTTTGTGACACCATAGGGGATTGAACTTTCTATTGCTTGCTATAGCTACACTTAAACTGGAAGAAGAATGCCTTTGTAATCATTTGCTGCCAGTGGTCTCATGTGTCTTGTTCCTCCTGTTTGCAGGGCAGTGAACACTGTAACTAGTTTAACCTTTCGGTGATAAAGACAACAATCTTAGAGTATTTATTGGCAAAAACAATGAAGTGGAGTGAAGATACAAATATTAGAAGAAAAACTCAGTTTGTGTTAAAAAATGTATGGACTTTTATGGACTTTTATGGACTGCATACTGTGATGTAACCAGCCTGTACTTTAGAGCATATCGATCAAAATTGATGTAGGCCTAGTATTATTATGTTAAAGTGTACTGCGAATAAGTGTTTTAGGATGTATTTTCATTCTAATTTATGGCACTCCCACTTAACATGCTATACCCGAATGCTTTCCGAGTGAAATGTTTGCTTCAATATGGTCTTTGTTTGTCACTTAAGACCTTCGATATTATCGCAACAGGGAAAAGTGACTGACAAGGCCTTGGACCACCTGTTCTGAAGAGCCAAGGACAGAAGGAAGTAAGGGAAAAGGAAGGAAGCTGTTCCCTTTCGCTTCCTACTGTATACAGATGTATGCTGAGAAAGTTCTGACGGAGGGGAAGATGGGTGAGTGCACATACCACTACTGTTGTTCTTGCCCTTATTCTCCACCCCTTCCTACTCACACACACACACACACACACACACACACACACACACACACACACACACACACACACACACACACACACACACACACACACACACACACATCAAGAACGTTGCGCTGGTCATGTTGCCTTTTTCTGTATTTAGGACCAGACAACAGTCCATTTGACAGTTAACCATTAACTGTTTTTGCTAAGGTGACTGGCTGTCTGATTTTCAGTTTTTGAGGTTTGTCTTTCAGATTGGAAAACACATTTAGATAGGAAATGTTTTTTTTTTATTTCAAAAGATTTCCAGAAAAAAAATATGATACTTGTGTTGATAACTGGGGCCAGCTATCAACCCTGCGCTTTATACAAAATTACACAAAATTGCAGCACATTATATCTACAGCAGTAACAATTCATCCGCCTTGCAGACACACAAAAAACCTCCCTGTTCCCACTTCACTTTCAATAGGAAACTGTACTACCTTATCCCAGCAAACACACTCTCACCACCATACACATTTAAAAGGAAACGAGGGAATTCACCTCTGTCCTGCTATGTGGCATTACTTCAGCTGAAATGCAGAGTTAGTCAGCTTTACAGCTCCTAATGACTTTATGACTTATCATATGATGCTGTTAAAGAAGTGGAGATAAGATTACATGCTTTATGGCACTTTTGCTAGAAAGCACTTCTGTCCGTGTGAACTGTAAAACACAAATATATGTCTGCCACTTTGAAGATGTATTTTTACCCCATTACCCCTGCTAGTCAACACTGAACCTACCTTACATTGAAGGGTTTGATTGCCAGTAGAACATGTCCTGCAGTCTTAGTTGAAGTGAAGTCTTTAGTTGAAAATGGTCATCAACTCCACATTTCCTGCCGTTCAACTTGTGGTCCTCTTGTCCTTGTTGTGCTGTGACTTACTTTCTACGTCTGAACGTGGTCAGCTCAGCATTTGGTTTTGTAGTTTCTGAAGGGAGCCCACTCAGATGCCATGAATTCTGCTGTGTCTATGATGCGGGTAATTACAAGAGAAACACCGTCTAGCCGAGGAGTGGCACATGTGGTGTGGTTTATCTTGTCTGGTGTGTTGACGCCTAGGTGGGATATCTATTTAATCTATTTTTAGCTGTATTTACCTTAAACATCACATGCTACATGCATGAACAAGTACAGGAAACACACTTAAGCATAATCACGCACTCACAGAGCAGCGTATACCTCTTATCTGACTAATATTTACCGCACAAAGTATGGTTGTGTTTATTTTTTCCTTTTCTACCATGACAACCACTACAGCTATGAGTCAGATATTCTGCTGTGTTCACATGTGTGTGAAGGGTTTTCTTTTGCTTCTGTGCTGTTGTTATTTCTGCTTTTCCCACTCTTCAGTCACTTAGGAAAAGGATATTCTTTTATATTTATTTTGAAAACCATTGTACCCCTTGTATAAATATATGGTGTTTTATTTGGAGTCAATGTATGTTGAATTTAAGCTCCGTCCTGTTTTTATTGTAGCAGATACATAAAATGTGATCTTCCTGGTTTGACACTCGTTTTTGAATCTGTTTCCTAAAGCCCTAATGTCAGTGAGGATGAAGGGGTCAAGGGACATGAAGTACATCAACCTGATATGTAAAAAAACAAAGCCTGGAACTAGAGGATTTTTTATTCACTCCACTATCTTCAAGGTTTAACTCCATTCTTACTTTAACACCTAATTTCAAGCCAACACGAAACAACAGCAAGACCAGCGATATTGATTTAATTAAAAAAAGCTTGCATCTCAGATACATATTGGCTGATTTCCTTCTTTTTTTTTTAAATACAAAATTAGCTTTTTTTTTGTTGAGGGTGTGTACAGCCCATCTGGAACACATCTGCTTCTTTTTACCCACCACTGTGAGGCTAGTGGGAGGGCGTAATGCATGCAAAATGAAGGGTGTCCCTTCCAACATCCCAGTAAATGAGTCATGATACAGTGAAGCATGCTGCTGCTTCTGGCTGGTAATGTGACTCATGTATAGGGAGAGAAATAACCCAAAATTAGATGTATGTGCTGCATTTTTGTGTGGATCACAAACAGTAAGTGATGATTAATTCTTTCCTCTCCCCTATGTCAGCCTTATTTACTGCAGCGACAACAAAACATGGCAACAGAAATCCAGTCCTATCTTTTGATTGTAGAGGGAGTTCCCTCTGGAGGGAAATTGGGGATTTATGCCTTTGCAGACCATTTACATGCACAAAAACCCTGTATAACACACTACAAGTAAGGGAAAAAATCCCAGAGCATAATAGGGCCCCTTTAATGTTTTTGGGAACTATAGGTAAAATTAATTTAAAAACAGCAAACAATAAGAATATAGTTCTCATTTTAGAAAATAAATCTGTATTCAAATGCATTTGTTATCAATGTAATACAATTTAACAACTCTCTCAGACTATGGAGAACTTTGTTTCAACTTCTGAAAATAAGGCAAATGTTCTAAAGTATTAATATTTTTATTAGAATACAGAATCTACCGAACATATTACGCAATGATTTCTAGAAAAACCCTGACTAATAACCAATAACTCATTCAGACACACAGGAAGGGGGTGGTCTCAGGTAGAAGTGGACACAAAAGAGTGATTGTTCTGTCCTGCAATTTGATTGGGAAAGGGCGCTGTGTTGGCGGGAAGGGATCAGCGAGGAAAGAAGAAGAAAGAAGTTTGGGAACAAGGGGGGTGGGCCAAACCGTAGTGTGTATTTGCTGGAGTTAAGATGTGTGGAGGAAATGTTGGGGTATTTCCTGGAGGACACAACCGTGAAATTATGAACTTGAATGTGCTTCTTATAAAATGTCCATTCATCAGATTCTCAAAATGTTAACTTTCTAATTCCCACTTACGGTATTTGTTTTCTGCCTAATTCCACGTTCCTCTCTGACTTCCTGGTCCCCATTGTTAATTGTCATTTTACAACCCAAGGGACTATAACACCTGACTGGATGTTTGTTGGGGAAGCCTGAAGAGAGGGGGAAGAGAAGCAGATAAGTAGGCAAAAAGAAAGGGATGAGAGGAAGTAAAGAAATAGTAAAAAAGGAGGCAAAGTTAGGGACTTTAGGGAAAATGCAGTCAAGGTGAAGGTAGAGGTTGTACTGTGGAGGGAGGGAGCACATGTCAGGAGATAGCTCTAGGTCACTGGATGAGTAGGTTCGCACAGCTAACATACAACAACAGATTAAAAAGTCTACATATAAGCTAAAGAAAATGACTGAGTTTGTAACTGTGGAGAAACACTATGGATGTCAATCAATCATCTTAGTGGATACTTTGAATGTCTAAAACGTATTTTTATGTCTTTTAATTCCTGTTTTCAATTGCTTTCACAGAAAATGAAAATGTTAGTGACATGAGAGAGTAGGGGCAATGCTGGAGGGAGACGGTGGCTGGAAGGAAACTGGGCATGTAGAATGTTTTCTTTGATTGGATTGGCAACACACAGATACTAGAGTATCTCCAGTTGTTTCCTGACACATTGATGGAAGGAAAACTATCACAATCCTGACTCTCCTGTGTAATTAATGGGAAATAAACTTACATGACAGTGATCTTTCTCAGCTTGTTTTTCTCATAACAAACATCAAGGCACAGGCTCTTGATAGCTAATATTAATGCACTGTCAGTATGGACACCCTTTTTTATTTAGCTAAAGTTGTTTTTTTTGCTCCAAATATTATAGAAATGACAGAAACCTGAGACAACTGTAGGTTTTGTTTTCCAGGTGTGAATTGCCATTCCAATATTTATTTTTTTCAGCAGACATTTGGTCCTGCCATAGCTGGAAACACACTGGTGTAAATAACAACATATGTAATGGCTTTATTCGGTTTACTGGACATGACATGGCATGAATAATAATATCTGATTTCCCTGCTATGTTAAGTCAAACATGCTTTAGAAGGGCCTGCAATCATGACTTCTCTACTGACAAAACAAGGAAAAAAATATACATTTTAAAGGCTCTTCATAGGTGTCTATCATACAGCTAATGACGGCTGATTTCCATTTGGCTGCTTTACCTTCACAGAGAAGATTTTGACTTGCCAAAGCAGGAAGAGCACAGGAGAAATGATTAACAATAATGATGGCTGCATTCAATTCAGGTCACTGACATGGCTCTCTCACACACTGAAAGGAATGGAGCCATTGTTAACGTGTTTATTTACAGCTGTGTCTCCTGTGATAAGGGTCTATTGTGCATGCTGACCCACTGTAAATGGGAACTTGAGTGTTATGTAGCCATCGATAACCTGATTGTTTACACCTGTGCTTTTCCTACGACACGTCAACATATCTGCTGTTAAAAGACACCATTTCCTGCAAGCTTTGGTTGTAAGGCTGGGACACTTGAATCACTTATTGTATTATTATTAACAAAACAAACAACACTTTTGGAATCTGAAAGTGTAATTGATCATCTTGTGTTTTTGTTCTGCTCTAACTCGATGATGATGATGATGATGATGATGATGATGATGATGATGATGATGGTGATGATGGTGATGATGATGGTAATGATAGTGGGAACGTTTACGCCATCATCTGGTTTACAACAGGTGGAACTATAATGAGATTATTTATGGCTGTGTACTATCATAAGTGTCAGCACGCAGCACCCTGCAGCTAGAACAATGGAAATTGTTTATAAATGTAAAAAATAACAACGTGTTTGCCCTTCCAATGGTTATATGTCTACATTGAAAAAGGATTGATTAACTTAAGTTTTGGGTTAAGTTGACAACTTTCAGAGCAGCAGTGAGGAGGAAAGCAGGGGCAGAAAGGGACAGACGACCCCCCTCACGCAGGCGCACGCACAGACTGTACGTGCACGCTGAACTGACATGCCACCATATCGTAGTTTAAAAGTTTGTTCTCAGTCAGTGGACAAATGCTGGACTTTAGACTATTGATCTAATCTGCCATTTGTACTTTTCAGTCTGGCCAAGGAAATGTGCAGTACTATTAAATTGGAACAGTGAGCTGATTCCGGTCATTTCCCTGATGTTTGTTAGCCAACAAAAGAATCCAAATTAAATACAAAGAACTTATGCAATGTAATGGATCGAAACACATCTTTATCTATAAAACGAGGTCAGTGTTATAATATTTATTCTTGAGATTTTCTGCCCCATGTTCAGCTAACTGTCAGTGCATCTGCGTCTATGCATTCATGTTTAGGTCTCTGTGTGTATACTGTTGAATGAGTGTATGTACACTCATGCATGTGTTGTGTGTGTGTGCAGCGAACAGGGGAATCTCTCTGACCTGTGTATTGACGCCCTGCCGTGTCATTGGGGTGTGTATGACTGTGATGACCTTGGGAGCCGTCGGAGCCGCCGTCTGGGCCGTAGGTCAGACTGCATGCTGAAGCCAATAATATATTTTTTTATTTTCAAGTTCTACAATCAAAAATCTCAGGAACTTTCTTCTTCCTGTAGATTGCATTGACTTAAAAAATGGCAGCTGTTTTTTTTTTTTATCACCCTTCTGTAGTTACGTATTGCACAATGGAGGAAGACACCGGAATGTATGATGGTGAGTAGGAGGGAGGTTGTTTCAAATTCATGGATTTAGTAGTATGTATTTAGTACTGCTATAATAAAGACAGGGTAACAATGTTGTTGCTTGACAGAAATATCAAATATATATGATGATTTCATAAGTATATGGATGTCGATGTGGATTCGCACTTAGCTGCAGTTTCATTATTTTTGTATGTGTATTCTAAAACATTTATACATTTTATAAAAGAGATTTTACAGTAGATGAAACTGAAGTTCCTTCACAGCCGGTAACAACAGGTTCAACACCGAGGTCTAATGGTCAAACAGGCAAAAAAGGCTATTTTGTTGGTCTTTGAAATGGCACATGTTGCTTGAAAGGGGCATAATATAAGTTAAAAAGGATCTTGGGGGTTGTAATAATTGCACAAATGATCATCACAGTGAGAAAATAAATATATGTTGGGTTAGCAGGAGTTATTGTCCCAAGTGTGTTTTTGAATAACCCTGTCTTGTTCCCTGCAGTCCAGGTAACTTCACTTGACCAACGTCTCAGAGTCTTTGAACCCGCCCACAAGAGGTGGCGTCAGGTGTGTTCCTCCTCAGCCAATGAGCTGCTAGCTAGCATCAGCTGTGAAGAAGTGGGCTTTGTCAGGTGAGATATCTTTACAATGTTATCACAAAGTGTGTTAATACAGTTTAATGTAAACAGGACTGACAAGTGTGTGTGTGTGTGTGTGTGTGTGTGTGTGTGTGTGTGTGTGTGTGTGTGTGTGTGTGTGTGTGTGTGTGTGTGTGTGTGTGTGTGTGTGTGTGTGTGTGTGTGTGTGTGTGTGTGTGTGTGTGTTTGTCTCAGTATGGTAAATTACTCTGTCACATCGGTGCCGGACGCCAGCGGAGACGGTGGGGAGTTCTTCTGTGTCCGAGAGCAGGAGCTCAGCTACGGCAAGAAAATCAAAGACTCATTGTTCCCATGGTAACAAAAACCTGTCTATTTGACCCTGCACCTGTCTCACCTTCTACCACACTGTCGTCTCTGTTGCTCCTGCTTCCTTCTCTCTCACTCCACTACTCGGCTGACATAGAGGAAGCTCACTGGTTTTTGAGTTCCCTTTTTTCTGTCAGGCTCTCACTAACTGCGTCTGTCTTTGTTTCAGTGACTGTGAGAGCAGGGAGGTGCTCACACTGTTGTGTCAAGGTAAGTTGTGAGCTCAGATCTGCACTCACCCGCTCATCTTCTCACCACATTGTTATACTCCTATAGAGTGGTGCAGGAATGAGTCTGAAAATCCAGAAATGTGTTAGCATCTTACCACTTCCTGTTCCCACATCTCCAAGTAAACCATTTCCTTGAATGTGTTTGTGGTTAGTTGCCTGAAATAAGGTCTGTGGTTAAGACAACCTTAAGAGATTTTCTCTTTTACTTCTGGTGATTGCATTTACGCTTCAAAAATCATAAAAAATAATGTTAATATGTGGAGATTTTCCTGCTGAAAAAAAGCATGTTAGTGTCATAAAGGTTTGTTTGCCACTATATTTTAGCAATATTCTAAATCATATAGAAAAATCCTATTGCTTTTTGTTGAGGGATCGGACTACAAAAAGACATCATCCATGCACCTCTCCATACTCCATGCTGTTCATTGTTCGTACTCGTCTTTTTCTTTCAGTCTTTTTTCTCTCCTTCCTTTAGGTATTGTCATGATCATTGCTCTGATATTTTATTCACTTACTTTCATTCTAGCATACTATTTTGTTCCTCTTTTTTAATATGTTTGATTCCTCCACTTACAGTTTGGATTACAGTAAACCCCCTCTTCTCTCTCCTCTGCAGACTGTGGCAGGCGTAGCTTTGCAGCAGACCGTATAGTTGGAGGTGTGGATGCCAGGCAGGGCGGTTGGCCTTGGCAGGTCAGACTGGAGTACGATGGAGTCCATCAGTGTGGAGGCACCATCATCTCCAACCGCTGGATCGTCTCTGCAGCTCACTGCTTCAGAGAGTGAGCAAACAAGCCTGGATTCATGCAGTCACTACATTTGATCTTTAAGCACTTGGTTGACATATTGGATCATATCTTTATTCCATCCCAGGCGATATCGCACCGTTAATCGCTGGCGTGTGCTACTGGGCTCCATCTACAGTAAACCAGTCAACGCCAATGTGGCGGAGGTGAACACCATAGTTTACCACAGCAGCTACCTGCCTTTTGTGGATGCTAGCATCGATGACAACAGCAGGGACATAGCTGTCCTGGCCCTCACACAGCCCCTCGCTTTAAACGGTAGGTCACACAAGGGCACACAGAGTCACTCATTGACTTGATTTGATTACATGAAGACAATGATCAGAGACGAGGAAGAAGGTCAAATACATAAAAAGTCAGATAGTATGGTTGTTTGCCTGCTTTATGTTCTCGGTTTCCCAGATTGCGGACAGCAGGATTAAAGTTATCTTATTATATTAACATTATATTAGCACTGAACAAGATGTGTCTCTATTTCTAATCACATGACCCTTTAATTAAGTTTCCACACCCTTATGCCATATGTCTGTAATGTGGTTTTTAATTTTAATAACACACTAGTGGAACAAACTTCAATGAGTACTCTTAAAAATAAATGTTTGCGTGCCACCTCTGACATCTACTTTTTGACCTTTATAATTACAACCACATCACATGTGGATTAAAATAAATCAAGGATACGGTATTAGCTCAATGCAATTAACTATTTCAGTGCTAGAAAACATGTGGTATACAGCTTTAAAAGCCTATTATTTACATGTTTTGGATTATAAGCTATCTACTTTTATAAATACTTTGTTCATTATTTCACCTTCAGCCAACAGTAGATGGCATGATCCAATGAAAACTTCCCTTATGCCGACATAGGACAATAAAGACATGATATTGTAATGGGAGAGAGAAAATGACAAGAAATAGCCGGATAAACATAGTATAAACCTAACTTAAGTCTAGAGTTTCAGTTTATTAATACTGTATGATGGTTCTTAGCCATTGGTGTCCCTGTCCGGACAGTGTTTGAATCATTGTTTGCAGTATTTATATGAATGTTTTCTTATATCTTATATTTGTTTGTGTGTAGAATATGTCCAGCCTATTTGTCTGCCTGCATATGGTCAGAGACTGGTAGACGGACAGATGGGAACAGTAACAGGCTGGGGAAATGTAGATTACTATGGTGAGTCCATCCTCTGATGTACATCTCTATGGTATTAATTACAGACAAATGTGTGTGCATTCCTTGTTTCAATGGAGGAATTAATTATTTTACTTGATTAAAAGTAGCCGTGATACAATGTAAAACACAATGTAAAAATGTTACTTGAGTAAAAGTACAAAACATCATAGAGTTGGTAAGGGTAGAGCTAGTTGAAACTGTAAACATCTATCTGCAGTATATAACTACATAGAAAGAGTCATTAATATTGCAATACTTAAATGGGTCCTAATATTAATTGACATGAATGTTTTTTTAATGTTTTTGCTTTTTTGCAACCGCAGGTATTCAAGCAGATATACTGCAGGAAGCGAACGTCCCCATCATCAGTGACGCTGTCTGCAACGGTCCTGATTACTATGACAACCAGATCACCACCAGTATGTTCTGTGCTGGTTATGAGAAAGGAGGCACTGACGCCTGCCAGGTCAGAGTGCGTTTGTTCTGCTGATAACACTCATGCCTGTTTGAATCCAATACATGTACTTAGCTGGTTGACATTTTATTGCATTACTATTTACTTCAATTTCTGTAAATGCTTACCTCAGATACGTTGTTATATTGTGTGTGTATGAACTGCTGTAATGGTGTGTGGCTGCAGGGAGACAGTGGCGGTCCTTTTGTCGCGGAAGACTGTCTCTCTAAGAGCAGGAGGTATCGTCTGATGGGGGTGGTGAGCTGGGGGATAGGCTGCGCCATGGCCAAGAAACCAGGTGTCTACACCCGAGTGTCCAGATTCCTACCATGGATATCTACGGCCATGAGGGTAATAAAATGGATTCTTCAATTTAGATAATAATAACAACAGTAACAGAACAGTCACTCACTGGGATTCAGCTCCTCTATAAACCAACAATGTATGGAAACACAGGCTCCACTCAAACTACATACCATGTTTACAGTGCATTGAGAAATTCCATATCATCTAGAAGAAAATGAATGTTTTTAGTTCTAATAAGAACCAGCGGTGGGGATCACTTCAGCCTCTTGTGGCCAAAAGAACTATTACAACAACCAATCAACATCCGCAAAGATGATCCTGTAGCCTTTTTTCACCTGTTCTTAATTTATAAACACAGGAGGAAAAGCAATTAAGATCAGATTTAAAAATCAATTGTTTAAGTTCTTCTCTTTTATCCGCCTCTCAGTGCTTCCATCATTTCCTCACGCACGCACACACACACACACACACACACACACACACACACACACACACACACACACACACACACACACACACACACACACACACACACACACACACACACACACACACACACACACACACACACACACACAATGTAGAAGTTCCAATGAGGAACCAAAATGTCTTAATCAAGTGTTTTGCATCCAACAAGATCACAATCACTCATGTTCAGAGTGATCAGTTTAGGAAACATATGTGCTTGAAGATCTACACTTTCTTCTTGTGACATTAAGAATGTGTTTTTAAATTTTTTGCTCTCATCTCTCTCCTTCAGAACTATAACAACACGCCAGGGCTTCACAAAATGGCCCGAACATGAGACTCCTGCTCTTATGTTTCCACCTTTTTTTGCTCTTTGATGGAAGGCGTGTGAGGCTCTCCTCATATCATGGTTGTTCATACTCCTTTTTACCTAACATGATTTCTTATTAAGGATTCAATCTCTTCATGAACCTAAACACAATGTTAATGTCCACCAACTCTGAAGTGTTTGGCTGGAAATACCAAACAAATCCTGTATTGTAGCAAGCCATAAACCCCTCTGCTTCAGACCTGTTCCAACAGTGCTGATTCTGTGTCTGTAGCTCTAAGTGTTAATGAGCTGCTGCTGGCGGCGCCCCTCTGCAAGATGGTTGGTTAAAAAAACACAATGGTGCTCTACGAGAAGATTCAGGTGATAAGGTCGGTGGGTCTTACCTTGGTTGGTTAGTGGCTAATGGTTGCACAACCCAAAACAACATTGTCACATCACAAAGTTGTTCAAAACTTCCTGAAACTTTCCAAATCTCTTAACACAGAGGGGACACATATATATGTATAAAAGACACCAAAAAGTGGATTTTGCATAATAGGTGAAGTAAAAAACGGATAAAAAACTAAATCACTGTCACACAATACAAGATACCCTTTTTGTAAACTATAATTAATATAATTTCCCTCTTCTTAGCATCAATACATTGAATTCAGCCTTGTAAATGTACATTTAAAAATTACAGATGTAATACCAAGGGTTCATAAATAAGGAGATTTAAATTCCTTATGTCTCAAATCTTTCCGTACTTTCACATTGTGCAACCCTGAGAAGCAGGCAAACACACACACATACACCCACAATAAAAGATCTTAATTTATGAGTATTGCTAATGGATAACTACAACTTTACCTTGTGTATTGTACTTGGTAAAATCACAACACGTAAAACTTTTCACAACTTTTTTATAATTAAGCTGTAATACATGTTATGTCTTTTATATGCAGTATCCTGACTTTTGTATAAGAAATCATTTTTAATTCAAGATTTGTCTTTTTTTTTTTTTAATCTGTATGTTGTTAATGTATTGTAAATATTAGTAATGTCTTGTTTATGTAGATGTTTATTTGAAGCAAGTTCAAATGATCTACATATCTCAAAGCTAACTGGCAGGAGTGTGTATACTCATATCATGACCAATAGTATTATATACTTAAACGTCCCCTCTGCTCCTACAGTAGTACTTAAAATAAACCACCACCATTTCAGCAATACGATATACAACATAAATTGTTTTAATTGCACACTTGTATGGTTGAGATTAAAGTGGCACAACAGCTTAAAATCTTCATAATTCTTTTACATTATGTTGATGTTACATATTAAAAAAGAGTGTTTTATTATAATATATTAAGACACACAAAAGGACAAAAGCAGGGTATCTGCGCACTGGGTTTAAGATTTTACTACACTGTGAAATGTGGATGCTTCATGAAAAACTTTAAGGAAAATGTAAGCTCTTAATGTCAGCGTACTGCAAATACACAACTGTATTTAGAAAAAGTCTTATTCAGAAGGTTATGTGGAATATTGCTATTGAATCTGGATCCATAAAGTCCCAAACTACTCCCCAGTAGTTTCACATGTGATCGACAAAGTGAATGCTTGTACATTTATGGCAATTTTCATGTGTGAAAGAGAAATTCATATTGTAAAATGTAAATTGTAGCATTGTGTATTGTATTAAAATAAAAATAAAACAGCCCAGTCATGCTGTAATTATGAATCTTTATTACCAACTGTACAGACTGCAGTATAAGTATCTTAAACAACACACACCTTTCCCCAAGCGTCAAAAACATTAAATATATGTATTTAGTAAGTATTTATGTACAAACTACAAACAAAAAAGCCTTGCAAAAATATAAATAAATATATATTTATTAATAATAAATTAAAATATACTATAATATCTCTTTTTGACTCTCCGGAGAGACTTGGACTTTTAAGACGCCACATGGCAGCATTTCTTGATAAGAATGAAACTTTCCTAAAGGAGTGAACGGGTTCAAACAGACTCAGCGGGTTTGGCCAGTGCAGCGTAGATCACAGACTCATCATTATCTCCAGCTATGGACCTGAGGAGGACATGATGGTATGATTAAATGATGGTGTTAGTAGTTAAACTGCAGCCTGTGGAGGTGATGTGGTGGCAGCAGCATTTATAACAGCAGCACTGATTTCTTATGACAGAACCATTATTTTTAATCTTATAAAAAAACAGTCTTTGTGTCTTAAATGCAATTGTGTTACCATTAGGTACTATAGAGGTCACATCCTCTGTTGTAATATTTCTTGGAAAATGTGGGCTTTATTGTCCTGAAGAGAAGTTAGATTCTTGAATACACCCTAACTGTTGTGTCTTAAGCTGGATTGTTATATTGACATGTTGATTTGAGATGTTGGGAAGTACAGAAAACATGAATAAATGGATAAATACACAATATAAATATTACATTTATAGTATAATTATTTGCAAAATGATTCATATTATTATTCTTAGTGTATAAGGGTGTCTAACAGACTGAAAGGAAAGCAATTACAATCAGATTTAATGGTGTTATTGTGCATAAAGCCAATAAAAAGATGAAAGTGATACAAATGTGTGCTAAGTAGTTCAAATTTGCAAGATTTATAAGATTTAAATTAGAGAATAAACCTATTTTCACTGAGATAAAGTAAAATATCAACATTTTTGGTAAGTTAAGCTAGAGGAGGGGATCATGCACCCATGATTTCAGTTACTTTAAGTAAGTAAGTCCTACAGTTGTAGTTAACCATGGCAAGTTAAATAAAATGTGTTTTTTAACACAATGTTCATGTTCTTTTTTCTTCGAAAATGTGTTATTTCACCTGAACTTGACTGATTGAGTACTGAGGAGCTGTGATCAGGCGGTTATTCGGACAGATAACCTACCTGCTGTTCATGCGATTTGGCAGGGTGGAGTTTCTGGGATTGATGGTCACTGTGGCATAGGTCACGTCATCTTCATACGACATGGGTGCCTGAAGGAAGAGGAGGGTCACTTTATTTAAAAAATCTGATTGATGTTAGCGGAGATGATGGATCAAACATGCCCCATATTTACCTCATGCTCATGGTGTGACATCCTCTGAGAGAGAGTGATGTCCTGAGTAACAGGTGGAGGATATGGCTCGATGTTGGCGTAAACACTGTCAGATGGATCTGACGAGCTTGAGCCTTCCCCACTGAGTTTGAAGTCAAACAAAGTCTGTTGAGGAGCACAACGGAAATCTGATTAGGTTTTAGGAGTCATCCTTTTGCTTCCCTTCATTTCTCCACTGCAGATGGGAAACTACCAGCATGTGCCTCGGCTCTATTCAACTTTGTAGTATTGCATTTATGAAAAGTTCAGGTCAGGACATTTCATAATAGAGAAAACCACAGGAAACTAAGCAATTTCCCTTAGCACATAGAGTGCCTTTATACTTGTTTATGTCCCCATTCAAAGGTATTTATATCTGAACACAAGCTTGACAGGGAACTGAAATCTGCCATTTCAATAACATTTTAAATTAAATGCCATTTAGTACTCACTTTTTTCTCTGCATGGTTCCTGTGCTTCAGCCTACCATGACAACACAAATCAAAATAGATTAATATGTAAAAAAAACAATGCTTTTTTTTCATGTATATTTTTTTTGTTGCTCAATCTTTGATGTCATATTTTAGAGAGGTTATTCTGTAAGAAAAGGAAACCCAGCAGCTTGTTATTTCTATAAACTGCTGCTCAGTAGACAAAATGTTTTGATAATATACATATATTTTGTAAAAGTCAGTTCATAAAATATGGCGTACATCTGAAATGAAGGTATTTTAAAAATATATTAATTAGACTGGCATTAAAATGTTCGCCCACAATATACAGAAGATCATCATTTAATATGTTGAAGCTGCTACTTACAAAAAACATTTGCAAACGGCAGACCAAATGAGTAAATGGTTAGAAGTGGCAGCATGTGGAAATTAAGATGACACACAGTGTCGTATGTGCAGCTATGACAACATTGGGTGAAAACACAAAATGTGGAAAAAGAGAATGTGAAAAGCAAAAATGACATGAGTAAGTCACACTGCCTCTCCCCAGCACCCCGTTACTCACCAGAACAGAAGCAGAGCCAACAGTAGCGCCACAAAAGCACACACTCCGATTCCAGCTAAGATTGGGACGGCCAGTTCGCCTGTGGAGAAACACATTCTGTTACATTACTGCGCTTCTGCCTGATGTCACTTTACACCCTTCAGCCTCAGGAGGGACATGTTTTGATATTTTAAATGTTTAAATCATTTTGGCCAGTAATCTTTATGGCAACAATTTTGGCAATGTTTTTATATCTATACGTCTATCATAAACCCTGTTGCAAAAAATACACAAGTTCACAACCTTAAAGGTGCTATAGAATGCATCTATCTGCGATTTTAAATTGTTCTCTGATGTCTACAAAGGAGGTTTATAACTTTGGTCGATCCAACAAAGGTCCAGATGCGGTCACACAGTCCCATTTATAAACCTATGATTTGGTCCTAGAATGAAACAAGCTGAATTTCATTCTTTGGGGCTCATTTAAATAATGATGATGAGCTCTGCTCTGATTGGCTAGTTTACAAGGAGCAATACATGGCTGCCTCAGAGCCCACAGAAGTAAGTGAAGTTCGCGAAACTGAGAGATGAACCATGGAGGCTGTTGGCATCCAACCTTACATGTTTGAGCCTTTATAGGAGGAAACCGATGAATTTGAAGAACAGCCAGTTGGTCGGAGATTGGAGAGCAACGTTAGGGAGTGGTAAGTGTTAGCATTAGTGTTTCAAGCAGCTGGTGTATGCAAATGTTGGGGCTGGACTACGGTGTGTGACGTAACACACAGGGATTGCTGTAATTTGCCCATTTTACCGATGTGATATGCATGTTCATGATTTGCACGTGAAGGAGGAAACAATGGTGTTTGAGGTTCACAGTATGTCAGTTCAACGTACCGAACTCTCCTTATTCAACTATGCCAAGGTACATACAGTTTTCCTTTCTATGGCACCTTTAAGAAAAAAAGGCCCCATTAAAAAATATATTTAGTCCACAAGGTTTGACACCAGCGCCATTAAAGCATAAAATCAAGCATTCTAATATAAAATGCAAGATTCCTGTCTTTAATTTGTCTTTACACTTTTCTGTGGCAAATATAGGCAACTTTTCTGGTTTCCTGCACAAGAAAATTAAATGCACTTCAATATACTGTGTACTAATGCTCATACAGACTACAAATATATTCCCTGACAGAGGTTAATACTTAAAGTAATTTAAATATTTTCCCTGGTTAAATACAGTGACATTAACATATTGATATAAACATATTTTTATGGCAGTTTATTGATACAGACATTTTTGTCATCTAGGGATGTGGTAATAAAAGCAACTTTCCAAAGTAAGATGTTAAATATATTATTTAGATGATAGTAATAGATAAACATGACACATACCTTTGTATTGTTTCTTCATGGTCAGCATCAGCTCTGTTGAGTTGTTTTCCCCCAATTGGTTCCTGGCCGTGCAGAGGTAGAGTCCGGTGTGTGACACGTCCACAGAGGGGAGGGACAGCACCTGTCCTGATCCCACCTGCAGCATGGAGCTGAGGCTGGAAGCAGCACTCTGCCTGAACCAGGTGTAGTTGTGTGCTGCGGGATTAGCAGCACTGCTGCAGCTCAGATTCACACTGCTGCCCTCTACAACTTCCGGTGAGTCAATTGAAATGGAAATGTTCTCTGGACGGTCTAAAGAAAGGGGAAAAAAACCATGTTGATAGTTTTCTCGACCTTGGAGATAAATGTTAAGGCTCATTCAACAACTAAGGGATTACAATCATAACTCAAAGGCTGAAAGAGAAACTCTGACTCCTCTTAATTAGGCTTCTCGCTGTGGAAATACTGGATTCACCTAATCAGGCTCTCAAAATATAATTGAAAATAAACTATCTAAGATAAGAAACTGGTTAAACTTTTCATTCCGCGGTCATATCGAGTGCTGGGGGGTCAACCCTGCTTTATTTTAAGGGGTCACAAGCCTGAAAGATCAGGAAACAATGAAGCATAGTGAAGTCATTAGATTGTGATCAATTTAATCATGCATTCGTCATTAGTGAACGTCTTGCTTGAATCCACTATGCCACAGTTTTTAGTAACAGATTGAAACACAGAGATGTGACACCAGCCTCCACACACTCACACAGGACGTCGAGGTGGAGCTGAGTGGAGTTGATGTGGCTGATGCCGCTCTGGCTGATGTTGTTCCAGGCCTGGCAGGAGTATAGGCCGCTGTGGTGGGGCTGGATGTTGGACATGGTGTGAACCTGTCCAGAACTGATGAGGTGTCCGTCTTTATGGAGGCTGTATCCATTCTGTGGCACGGGGGGGTTGGCGTCACTGCTGCAGGTGAAGGTCACAGCACTTCCTTTGAGGACTGATGGGGTCATCAACAGCGTGACTTTCTTGGGAGCATCTGAGAGAAGATTAGAAAGGTCAGGCTTTAAGTGATTAGTGATTCACAAGGCATAGAGAGGAGGAGAGTAAAATAAATAAACAAATTAATAAATGACTGAATGAAGGAATGAATAAATAGATGAATACTACTGTAAAAAATAGTAACAACATTAAAGCTAAAAAGTAAGTTGAATCACTTAATAATAATAATAAATAATAATAATCAATAATAATAATAATCAATAGTGATAACAACAACAACAACAACAACAACAACAAGAACACAATTGGGGGTGTAAAAAACATCAATAAAAAAAAAGTCCATTGGTTTTTCTCATAATTTATCAACATTTTAGGGAGTTGGAATTTAGGGAGACTTTGGGCTTTAAAATGACAGGAACATGCGTAACAACTTGTGTTCTAAAATTATTATTTATATTTTTGTTTACCTACATTGAACATTTAGAGCCACAGAGGCAGATCTGACCATCTCCTGTCCAAAGATGGCACAGTAGTATCTCCCAGCATCCTCTCTGGTAGCCTGGAACCCCGGCTGTGGGACAGGCTGTCCGTCTCTGAACCAGACGATATTGACCCGTGTAGAACAGCCTGACACACAGGACAGACGGACCCCCTCCCCCTCTGTCAATGTGCTCGGCTCCACAACTGTAGTCAGCTCTGTATCCAGAAACAGAACCAAAATATTATTAAAACACATTTAACTCACAAGAAATTCAACCTTCCTTAGTCAATAATTACTACCTCTTACGGTCAAATGAGCCGCTCTCATGCTTCTCCATCTGTTGATTGTTGTTACGAAACTGAAATGGTATGCTCCTTCATCGGCGTGCTGTACATTATTGATCTTCAGTCTGCAGTCACTCCATTTGTTGCCCACATACTCAAAGTGTTCTGAGTTTAGTTGCAGCTGTGAGAGGATGAAAGTCCTTGGACTTCCAGGTGCAGGCAGGATTTTGGACCAGCCTACTGACGTGACCCACTGCCCTGAAGGATAGTCATACTGACATTTAATGACCACTGATGCCCCTTTCAAAGCACACTGATCTTCAGAGGTCACCCTCCATTGTCCACTCCACACACCTTTGGGTAAAAATAAAGAAAATATAAAGTCAATTTAATTAAGACACAATATTTGCTGATATAATACATCAAATACCCAAAAGTGGGTGTATGTAATGTGTAAAGTTTAACTGTTCTCAGCAAAAGTTGCATTTGATCGCAGTCAATACTTTTTTCTAAACATTAATTAGAAAAAAAATAAAAGGTTTCTTACCGGGCATAATTACCAGAATAATCAGAATAAAGCTTTCCATTGTTAAAATAAACCTGCAACATCATAGAAAAGGACACAGATTAATACTGCCTTCTTACAGGAGAGGACAATGAAAAAAATACACTTATTAAGTTAGTAGTACTCACCAGTGAGAGCAAGAAGAGGCAGTACTTTGTACATTAATGAGGATGATTTAAAGAGTGAAAAAGAGGAAGTGGGAGTATGTGCACGCCCTGCTTCCTGATGTATTATCGTCCTGACATTACATAGCTACAAACTCCACACAAACACCGGTAATTAAAATAGTATTGTAACCATTTTACAGTGCTTTTACAGTGTTTCAAGTAGTTCAATGACTTTATTGAGTACTTCACTACTGAAATTACAAACAAATTTGGGCCATAAAAGGAAATACTCTACTTTTCTGTTTTATTCTACTGCTGCTTTTCTACTGAACTTGTGACTATATGAAGGTGGAGTTTAAGGTTTAGGTGGATCTTTTTATTTTTTTTCAAGATTGTGCATGTCACATGTTAAAAAACTGGCAAGTACGTTTAGAAATGTATGTTTGGGAGGGGGTATTTTTTTCCGATTATGTATGAAATGTATTAGTTATTTAAAAAAAAGATAAACCTAATTTAGTGCCACTTTCTGCTAGCATGTGCCCTTTTTGTATAATATTTTGTCATAAAATTGTATCACTTGTAGCAGTATCTTTAGCCTTTTCTTGCTATGGGTAGCTATAGAGCTATTCTTGCTATAGAGCTTACCTCAGTATGCAAAGGAGCACCAGCCCTGCCTCTGGCCATGTGTCTCCAAATGCTTGTGGACATTTACCTTTAACACATTAATTGGCATCAGACATTTTCTGCTGACGTATGCCACTGCGTGCCAATAGAGTGATGGGGCAAAACACTGAATGAAAAGCTGGTTTCAGTTTGATTTGAAGTGTGGATGATTCTTAGACCTCCACAGGAGTTTTGCGTTAGAGCTCATCACATGTTGAATGTCCATGAGTGAGACAAATTGAAGGTTTCTTAGTTACAAGTTATTATTTTTATGCTAAATATATAAAACAGAGGTTGCTGCAGTGTAACAGAGCTTTTTCTGGAAGATATGCTGGTCTTGCATGGTCATGGGTAATGTGATCCATCCTGCTCCACAGGGTGGTGTTACTGGACTGTGCAGCAGATGTAGCGAATGTAAATCACTGGTGGGGTTACAAGAAGTAACTGGTGAGTAAATACAATACTTTATTATTATTATTTGACCATGCTTGAAGATGAGAGACACAATGCTCTTATGATTGAATTGCTTCACAGCAGATTTCTCGGGTTCTCCACTATTATTATGAGATGAGGAACTGTTGTGATGTAGTTCTGTCTTTTTATTGGGACCTGTCGTAAGAACAATACCCCACTAAAACTTTCCACTGCAGCGACACAGGAAATGTCCCAATAAGTACATGAGAGTGACACATATATTGCACCAAAGAGGGGCACAGACGCAAGATTTTCGGGCAAAGAAAACTTGAAGCTTTAGTAGCTGATTGATTTTCAAATAGCCAAAATGTAATACTGGAGTTTCCCCACATTTTGTAAGATCATATCTGCGGTCAAGATACCGTGAACTCTAAGATACATCCATTATGCAGCAACCAGCTGATCGGCTTTGTCGTGAAAATTAAACATTAACATAGTTAAACCCACTGCCCCATATTATCAATCAACAAGAATTAAATCGTGAATAAAAATAGATCAAGAGCTGGATAGATTTTTTGGGAGTAACATTGCAATAGATTTATTTAGCTATAAACAGGTATAACGGTATTTAATAGATAATGTTTGCAGGTCTAAATTAGAAACCAAAGAGGAAAGGAAAGTGAAAAAGAAATGAGGAAGCAGGGGAAAGAGAATCTTTCCAATGTGATACCTCAATCAGTGCTGTGGACTTTTCACAGAATAAAAAGAATGTGACAAGACTCCATGTCTTATTTTAAACCTTCAGCATACCAAAAACAGATAACAGTAAGTGTAATTACTTCACTTTTCAAAACAAAATCACTTTTCTGTATGTTTGAATACACATTGTTATGACTTTTCATTGGTGAGAGCCAGGATGCAAAATCAACACCAGCAATGGTATATACAGTATAGCCTGTACTGTGGATATGGACGCAAGCATAGTGGCTAACAGGCTGAATGTGACTTTATCAGGCTGCATACAGTGGTAAGATGCATAGAAAAAACAGGAAATCATGCAACATGGGTAGGATCTAGACTCCCAGTCAGCACCATGCTAGTGAACTGCAGAGAATCCATAAGGACACGTCTGACCCAGAACAGTAAGGTATCATCAGAGTTCACTACAAGGTGTGTCCTATGATGTGAATGTGAAGTAATGAGCCTTCACATGAGGAACGCTGATGTGCTGTTCAGCTAAGGAAGAAGAAAGGAAACATATTAGAGGAAAACATTTTGAGTAGAACAGGACTAAGACAGCATAAAACAGACGTTGTGTGTTGGGAGGGCGATCAAATATTGAAAAAACAGTTTGCAAGATTAAAAATGTTAATTTACCAGAAAGAAGTTGGATATTCTCTGAAATAGAAATGGAAAATAAAAAATAAAAAAACTCACAAAATTGATAAAAACAAGCAATCCTATTTTGGAATCCCCCTTTTCCACAGACTGTTACCCGCTTCCCTCCCCGACCTCTAATCATCATTTTTTATTTTTCACCGCCAATGTCTCATCTACATCTTCCACCACTTAGACTCCATACAGTTGGTACAAAATCAGTTGGGTCGTATTTGTGTTTTATTTTAGGGGCAAATCTTTTTTTAAACTATTTTAAAACTACATCTCTTCTCCACATAACAGTCCTAATGTTTTGGGGTAATCATATCGCTTACACATATGACATGTTCTGTGAGTTTATGGGTCAATGACGTATACGAATTTTCAACAGGCTAATTTTAAAATACAAAAATTCAGAACATCTCTTTAAATTTCCAACATTAAGATTGTTGCGTACATACAAATGTATGTCAAAATGTTTATTTAGGTGATTTATGTTATGTGCCGTGATTTTTCGTAAAAATAAACACTTTCCATATCATTTTTACAAGCTGTAAGTAATGTTAAGTGTTTAGAAAGTCTTTGGATTTATTATGAGATTTTGAAAGTGAACTTTTATTTTTGTTCAATCATGTCTCTGTATAGTTTAAATATTAAAACAACACTTTGTAATGTTCTTAAGAATTTAAACAACATTTAAAACATAATTACAAATAAGTCAGAACTAATTTAACAGATTTAAGCTGTTCTTATATTAGTTTACCAAACAGCCCCACATGATATTTTGACACTTTAAATGATAGAAAAAATATGAATTTTGTGTATAAATAAATATGAAAGATTGTACTTATAAATACTAGTGTTAAAAACATTTAAAGATCATTTTTTAGGAAAGAAAATACACTTGGACAGAAAATATAGGTGTCACGACATTGACCCTTATGTGGACCATTTCAAGTAAAAAGCATACTTTATTAGAAAAAGTGTATCCAGTAACTTAATGACCATACAGAGAGTTGTGTAGTGTCGTACCTGATTTGCCTCTTTGTTGCTCCCAGTCAGTGAAGAGGCTGCTGCAGTAAAGTGTAAACAACGTTGGGGGAATCCTTTGGCTTCCTATCACCCCCCAGTGGCAGGTTGTGGATCTGCACCTGGTCCCGGCTGAAGCAACAGCAACAAACAGCAACCATATGAGCCCCTCTGTACATCTGACTCAGATCAGATCATAAAAGCAGCTCCAAAAGCGTTAAAATGTTTTCGAATGTCCGAACCCGGGATGAGAAATGTATTGTCCTCTCATAAACGTGAGGAAGGTGTTGGATATCGGAGAAGAAAGGGAGTGAAGACGGAAGAGAAGACAAAAGGGTTTAGAGAGAGCATGTGATGACAGGAAGATAAAGACCAAAGCGTTGTGGTTGTAAAATAAAATGCCAAACATGAAACAGTAGATTGCTGCTGTGGCCAACCACCACCACAGACCAATGGTGTGAAGGAAAAAAAGACAACAGAGAGAGAGACACAGAGAGCTAGAGACACAGAGAGAGAGAGACACACAGAGAGAGAGAGAGAGAGAGAGAGAGAGAGAGACACGGAGAGAGAGAGACACAGAGAGAGAGAGAGAGAGAGACACAGAGAGAGAGAGACACAGAGAGAGAGAGACACAGAGAGAGAGACAGAGAGACAGAGAGCGAGAGAGAGAGAGAGAGAGAGAGAGAGAGAGAGAGAGAGAGAGAGAGAGAGAAGCATAGTTCAGAGGACAAGAAGAAGGGGCAGAGATGCAGGCAGACAGTGGTTACCTAGACAACTTGGAGTAGTGGACAGTGATGTAGTTGGGGGCGGGGCTTTTCATTTCTGTGATTGGTGGAGCATCTTTCATAGGAACGATGGCGGGATGGCTGTCACTCAGGTCCTCTGGCTCCTCCTAGACACACGCCCGCCCGCACACACACACACACACACACACACACACACACACACACACACACACACACACACACACACACACACACACACACACACACACACACACACACACACACACACACACACACACACAGCCAGAGACGTGTAAAAAAAATCTGACAATTTGTAATATTTTGTCATACTTTTAAAAAAGTAATCTAAGGCTTAATTGTGTTGTGAGTTGTGTACCGGTATGTCGGACATCTTGCCCTTTCTCACTGGAAAGGTCTGCTGGGCTGACTCATAGAACATGGTGTCAGCTGTCAACGAGGGACGCTGGGGTCACACACACAAACACAAACACAGAAAAGAGAAAAACAATGGGTGTTTTTTAATCAACAGTTTTTAACAGAGAGTTATCAGATAAATAGTTTGAAGAAAATCTAAAATTGAGGGATCATTATTATAACAATAGTTAAAATAAATAAGGACTGTACCTTGTTTGCTACTTCTCCTGACTCCATGTCCACCCTGTGCATGTTCTTACTGTGAAGACACAGGTAGAATATTATCAACAAGTGACATCTCTAATAAAGCAGGAAAGTGGTGTTTTCCTTGTCATGTGGAGGAAAACAGAAATAGCCTTAAGTAAACAGCAGTGTACTTCCTGTCACCTGATCATAATGGCCACAGTGAGAGTGATGAGTCCAGCAGACACCCCTACTGCTGACGCCAGGGCAATGACCTTAAGACGACCTGTCAGCGGGAGGACAACAGAGGTTATCAACATGACTAGGAAACAGGAAGTAAAGAGGGGAAATGAGATTATTAAAAATCGAAATGCGATGGATACAGAAATAGAAGCAGAGAAAGTGATCCGTGCATCATCAGGCAGGCGTCTAGACTTGTGTTTCCAGTTCTGATTTCCAAACCTCACTCCACTTCGTCTGCCTTCGTCTAGACTCAAATAGTAGTTTTCCACAACACCTCATCACCCCCCTTTTCCTCTCCCCTCATAGCAAGAGGGCTTAACATGACTCACTATGACTCATAGCAAAGCAGTCAGAAACCATGAGACCGTACACAACCGAGACCAGAGCCCCGGACCTCATGCTGCGATAATGACAGGGAGGCTTCATCACTCATCATGTCAAACACACAGGAACCCATCCCAACATCCCTCAGAGTAATACAACTGATAGTCTGACACACAGATGTAAAGATGGGGCGGGGGTGTTTCACTTAGCTTGTCAGTGACACCTCATCTCCTCCCTTTCAATTTTTAATGTGACAATAGCATGCACAGGGACAGTACCACTACACTTTACGCAGGGGTGTGTCAGGGAAAAGTGGTCCTTGGAGATGAACTGCTGAAGGCTTTCATAAAGTTTGAATACCTATAAGTTTTGATACCTTCACAACTCAAAATAAAAAAATCCAGTGTAACATTTTTGGGTCTCAGATGTTGCTATGATATTATTGAATTCATATCACAAAGCAAAAGCAATTCATTTGGTGCCATGCCATTGTTCAAAGGGTCAATTATTCCCCAAACCCAGTAGTTCCAGGACTGTAAAAAGATCATTTGTAGAGCAACCTCATTGTCCCGAATAAAATAAAATAACTACAGCTATCAGCTATTGTTCTAAAGGCACATTGCTCCGAAGCGACACACTACTGTACTCACATGGCTTGTAATAATGCAGGATGATGTATTGTTACCAACCCAACAATCGAAACACACTGTCAGCACTTCTTGAATTTTCTCCTTACAACTAGGGTAGCCTGTTCATTGAATATAGAGGAGTTGCAAAATATTATAAAATAAAATGCCTTCCTTCAGCATCAGAATACTTTATACTGTATACCCCATGGGACATTTTTTTGGGACAGTTGCTCCATTTAAGAATGAAATAAATAAACCCAAACATTCAAAAATAGAATGAAAACATATGAAATTGAAATAAGTTGATAATAATTTGCAATAAAAAGATTAAAACTAAATAAAAAATGTCCTTGTAAAAATATAAATTTAAAGTGAAAACCTGATAATTTTACAACATAAAACATACACATATACAGTGGTGAATTAATATTAATATACTAATGCTGGCTTGCACAGTTTTATAGGGTTTGGTTTCTGATTTTGAAGTCCCAGTGCAAGTCGTTCTTAACATAGCTTGCATATCAGTTGTGTTTATTTTTCCCATTTGTCTCAGACTTTGAAATCCACCAGTATCCAACCCGGACCCTGATAGACTGATCAGCTGAGTATAATCTGTCCATGCATAACGTACCTCTGACCCGCACAGTGAGGACAGGAGAGCTGTGGGCTCCGATTCGATTTCTCGCCTCGCAGTAGTACTGACCGCTCTCTCTCGGGCCGACCTCCGAGAAGGTGAAGACAGGACCGGACTTGCTGCCCCAGGCTGCAGGGGGCACAGAAAGCTGTGTCAGAGAGTGTCGAGGGGTACAAACAGACCGAGGCACACAGAGCACGACTCCTTACCCACTACACACATTCAGCACAGCTCAAACAGTTAGGTTTTGATGATTTTGTAATGTTAACCTTGAGTGGAACCACATTTTTAGGATGCTAACATTGTACAGGGCCACCGTTTAGAGCTAAGCGGTGCCATGTGAAGTTGTCCACTGCCGGGTTGGCCTGACTGCTGCAGGTCAAGGTCAGAGGTCGGCCGGCGTCCACCACACCGGAGGGACGAGCCAGAACTGAAGTGTTCTTAGGAGGGTCTGTAGAAAGGAACAGAGAGATACAGTACAGAGGGTTAAGGGAGGTGTTTTCTGAAATGGTGTTGTGCGAAGAGAAGAGCGAAAAGAAACCGATAAGAAGGTGCTGGCAAGACCGACAGCAACTTAGGGAAGGAAAGAGTACTCGGATCTTTTACTTACATCAAAGTAATAATAACACTATGTAGAAATACTCTGTAATGTAAAAGTTCACAATAACACTTCAGTAAATATACTTTGTTATTTCTTCAATACTGAGTGTTATGCATGTGTCACTGTCACTGAGATACACATGAGTAATATCTATAATAAACTCAGGCCCTGCTTACAGAGTATAGAGAGCGTAGCGACGGGGGAGGTCTGGTGTCCTAAGTGGTTCCACGCCGTGCAGTAGTACTGCCCAGCGAGGTGAGCGCGCACTGAGGGGAACGTCAGGTTCTGGAAGCTTCCTTTAGACAGCACCTGGTCACCTAAGATACGATACCAAGCATACCTGCAGGAGAGAAGGTGCTGACGATGATGCTGGAAATGATAATAGGACTGTGCAATTTGCAGTGGATTTTACATAGGCAAATATGTATCATATTTACCTCTTATTTAAAATTAAGGAAAGTACTGGACTTTATATAAATTTGAGGTAGTTGTACTACACTTGATTAGTTTTTGCTACTTTACACTTCTACTTAACTATATCGACATTTACCATACAGAATATCTGCTCGGTTTATGTAATATGATGCATTATAGATTTATTGTGATGGTAATAATCTTAATTCTGACCAGCTACAACATCACATTCTGCTTACACAGTAACGCATACATAATAATAAACATTTAAAACATGGTGTCACACTGAAAGGGGTCATTCTGCTTCCTAGTTAGTACTTTTACTTTTGATACTTTAAATTTGTTTTGCTGCTAATACTGTCTTACTTGTACTAGGGTAAGATACTCTTCTTCTTCAGTAAGATTCAGAATGCAGGCATTTACTCACACACAGTTTTTGCTATTCCAAATTAAAAGAGTTTAGCAATGAGTTGAGAAGATTTCCAAATGACAAATGCAAAAATGATATATAATAATAAAAATATAATGACAAAAACAGAAAAATAAACAACACTATAAGTACCTTCATATGAAAAACATGTATAAGTTCATAAAAAATGTATACCATTTGGAGCAGCAGTGTTGATCCTACCTGCTGGCAGGAGGGTGGGCTTGGCAGACGCAGCTCAGGTTTACAAACGAGCCCTCTCTGATGTCTGCTAAAGGACTCACCAGCACACGCGTGTTCTTTGGAGAGTCTAACAGGCAGAGAGATCCCCATACTCGTGTTTTGATTCAACAGTAAGTCCACTTCACCAATGAACCAATAATTAGCTATTAACAGCGGGATGTGGAGTGGAACTATGCAGTACAGACACAACTTGAGGACCTTTAGTTACAAAGTAAATGCTGATTAACTGACTGATAAATCATTTAAAGGTAAACTCCATTAAAAGTATGAAAAAGCAGCAGTTTCAGTTTGTTTCACTTACAAATGACAGAGGATTCCCTTCTAGTTTAAAAAAGAGTTGTTTCCTAATCAGTATAACCCAGACTAACCCTTGACCAATTTACACAAAAGGACTGAAGATAGAAACAAACCTAATATGTGTTAATAAAGGCTTAATGCTCTTGAAATGTGATTCTGATTTCAGCATGTAGTTTTGATTCCTATCTGTGCAAGAGTTTGAAGTTGGGCAAGGACGACTTCCCTGTGATAATAAAGCCAACACTCACAAGTGACGTTGAGTAGAAGAGGTTTGGAGCGGTCTGTTCCCAGGGAGTTGCGTGCTACACAGAAGTACTCTCCTCTGTCTGTGTGTCGGACGTGGGACAGACGGAGCTGGGGCCGAAAACTGTCTGGGATGCTACCACTCTCCATGTCTGGGGAGTGGATAAAGACACAGATTACCAGATTAATCCAAACACTAAGTCATAATAACCAATTCTTTTTCCAAGGTCATGCATATGTTTGGGCATTGCATGTTGTTCTGTACCTTTGAACCATGCAAAGCTCTCCACAGGTGGAGCTGCGTCACTGCTGCAGGTGAGTGTGACCGACTCCCCCTCTGACAGACCCCCTACTGGGAAGACTGCTATGGTAGTGTAGCGGGGAGTGTCTGCAGGGGAAAACAGGAGGAAGAAAAAGGAAGGACATTTGAGATGAAACAACAAGGACACATAGGGAAAGTGCTCATGCAGTTTACGCTATATTGAATACATTTCAATTATATAACACTTATCAGGGCCAATGGCAGGTGTGTACAGTCCCTAAACATTATTTATTCTGTGTTACTGTGTTGTGCCCCAAAATGTGCCTCAGTCCAGATAATCCATATAAAGCATGATTAGATTTGAGCAGGTTTTGTGAAAACTGTGCGTTTTGCTTTGTAAGATATTACTCACATCCCAGAGCCAGCGTGAGGGGTGGGGACTGCACGTTCTGTGGTGGGATTGGTCGACAGGTGTACGCTCCAGCATGCTGCTGGTCGAAGCGGTTGATGGTCATCCATTTCTCATAAGAGCCCAGGTTTAGTCCATTCCTGTGTGCAGAGCATCGTATCACATCTACAGTGTTAAATATTGACGATATGTATGACTCTCTGTCTAAGGGACCAATAATGCACTCACGTGAACAATCACACACCTGTACAGGGCCAGGCTCCTTCCCGGAGCAGCACATCCTGTTGCCTGGCAGCCTACAAACACAGTCTCTGCAAAGCCAAACATGTTCCTGGGCCTCGCTGGATGCACCTGGACCCGCAGGTCTGAAACACACACAGACATTCACACACTCACAAGCACACTGTCCCTGCAGCCCAGGGCCGGATTGTCAAGAGGAGACACTACAGATAAATATAGAGCTTTAACTCATAGATATCAGCTTGAAACTTCTCCGGAGGACTACTTACTATTTTCATTCTGTATATACACTGCATGGCCAAAAAAAAGGTCACAAGCCTGTGGGGGCAGTGCTATGATCTGGGGTTGCTGCAGTTGGTCTGGTCTAGGTTCAGCAGCGTTATGTGCCCAAAGAATGAGGTCAGCTGACTACCTGAATATACTGAATGACCAGGTTATTCCATCAATGGATTTGTTCTTCCCTGATGGCACGGGCATGTTCCAAGATGACAATGCCAGGATCCATTGGGCTCAAATTGTGAAAGAGTGGTTTAGGGAGCATGAGACATCATTTTCACACATGGATTGGCCCCCACAGAGTCCAGACCTGAAACTGATTGAGAATCTTTGGGATGTGTTGGAGAAAACTTTGCTCAGTGGTCCGAATCTCCCGTCATCAATACAAGACCTTGGTGAAAAATTAATGCAAGACAGAAATATATGTTGTGACATTGCAGAAGCTTGTGGAAACGATGCCACAGCGAATGCGTGCCGTAATCAAAGCTAAAGGCGGTCCAACAAACATTAGAGTGGGTGACCTTTTTTTTGGCCGGGCAATGTATATTAGAGTCTAAGGTTTTTTACAGATTATCTTCAATATAGAAAAATCGGAGAAATCTACAAAGCGAATACTCACCCTGTAGCAAAAATATAACTTAATGTGGATTTGTGGATTTTTTCTTCCTACTTCCGACAAGTTATGTTAGCAAAATAGCCAAAACTGTAAAAATTGGCTGGTGCTGTAGTGTCTCCTTACGACCCTAAAATGTGTGTCCAAGCTGCTTCTGTTTTGCATGAACCTACCCGTTACATGGAGGGTGATGGTATTCGGGGACGTCCACCTCCCCAGTGGTTGGTCCGTCTCAAACCTGAAGTGGTACTGGCCTGCATCACTCAGCTTCACCACCCGAATCTGCACTGAGCAGCTGGAGTAGCTACCCCCGATGTAGCTGAAACCCACAATTGAGGTGTCATACATTTATTTATTAATTCACATTAACAGCATACCAGCTTTCAAACATGCCTATATGTTTTCTCCTACCGCGTGCGTCCACGGTATGACAGGCTGATCTCATTCGGGTCAGTGTGGTAAGTGAACTCCCTGCGACCCTCTGCAGACACACGGAACCACATGACCCGCTTCACAATGTGACCTATAAAGTTAAGAAAAACCACAAAAAGATTGTATATCCAGATTGTTTTGACGTTTAATATAATTGTTATAGGTATTTGAAATAGCAACAGGAAAATGAATGAATATGATACCTGATGGGTAGTCATAGCGACAGGGCAGAGTGACAGTAGTTCCCGCCCACACACAGATCTCCCTCCGAGAGAATGACACGCTCCACCTGCTCTGGATACCTGCAGGCACAAACATGCAAAATCATAATAATAATAAATGCTACAAGAACATACACACATGAACGGTTCAAAAGAGGCGAACTAAAACACGCTCATGCTCAAACAAAGCACTACAGGCTAACAGATGACGTCTAGACTGGGCTTTTCACTCTTTTCACCATTTTCTTTATGTTTTGATGTCAGACCAGCTCAGGGATCCAAAAAAAATGAAGCATCTACTGGCTGTCACTTTGACAAAAACTGCTTGCCATATAAAACAAGCTACCAAAAGTTTAGGGAATACATACTTGAAGACTAAAAGGAGGCCTAAATTTGAACTGCCCACAAGTCAAAGTTTTCCTTCAGTGTGGCTCCTCAGAGAAAGACTTGTCAAACCACAGTTTGGAGCGTGACTAATAAAATTGAAGCAGTGAGAATGAGCCTTGATGTGCAGCCATGGTGTCATCCTGTGCTGCTAACTGCCTGCCTGGCTGACTACCTTGCACAAAAGGCAATCAATACTTATAAATAACTGGAGTGTAAAGGCAAGGGCACCTGGCTGCAAGACCTCACTGTAGGTGCATAATGGATCCTATAAATCAGTCATTTTTCAAAGGTTGTTTTAAAGCATGTGTGCCGCATTAATGATATATCTGGAATACAATATAAATATCTGAAAGCAAAGGAGCTTCCAGTTCATTTTAACCCCTAAAGTTATGGAAATATTCTTTTTAAAACCTTGTCAAGTTAAGATTAAACACCTCAGGTTGGAACAAAGTCATAATTTCTGATGTTATTTTGTGGGTTCTCTTACCTGGCAAAGCTGTAAGGATGGTGCCCAGAACTAACGCACCTGCCAACATCTCCGCTGACACGAGCTCTGTAATGTCACCGGAGAAGGAGAAGCATAGGGCGACACAAAGGTGAACCAGACCTTTATCAGTAGAAAAAAAACAGACAATCCCGCAGATTAAATATGAAGCACTCACCCCTTAAAGTATCTTCATTGGCCAAAGTTACTCAGGAAGAACAGGGTTAGAGGGATCCGTGCAACTCGATGGCTGATGGAGGTGAGTTTTTAAAGGGAGGATGCATTGTGATGACAGTCAGGTGGCAGGAGATGGGAGGAGGAGTGGAAGGGACAGAAGGAGGAGGATGAGGAAGAGGAAGTCACTTCAGCTGCCTTTTAATACTTCTCCTTCTTAAACTATTTTTAAAGGTCAATGATGTGATGACGCTGGTTCCCTACTTTGTGTTATTTAGAAAATGTGATAACCCTTGTGATCATGTTACTTTCACAATTGTCTCTTTTTACTGTTTCTGGACTTTGTGGAGTTTCTGGAGGTCAGTGGGTATAGTGTGGTCGAGTGTGACATACCTTTTAGATCTTGTTTTGTTTTTTAGCAGGTAAATAACTTTAGTCATTCAACGTCTTGTCCTTGATGATCTATATCAAAGAAACAAGCCAAGCATACGTTAGCAGCACATTTTCTTGCAGCCCCTCTAACATATGACTGCTGGTCAAACACGAGCATACACACTTCACACATTTTTTTTTTTGCTGCCTACTGTTTCTAAAAAAGGCACTTATGAGAACAGTGACATGGAATCAAACATTCCCCGTGCAGGCTGTAAATAAACAAAACAATGAACTTAAAATCCCTAAAATGGTATGTAAGGGAACTGCTAAGAAAGGTAGTGCTTTTTCTCTGCATTTATCTTTATTAATGACATTCATTTGACTCATTGTATACTAACATACAGCAAAGTAAATTGCACTGTAAAACAAGTCAGTCTACTCTGACACTGTCACAATGTTTGAGCAAACTTTGACCATCATGATTGACTGACTGTTAAAAGACAAACATGCTTGGTTGATTTCTGAAACGAGTTCAGTCCTGTTGGCGCACATTAACATACATAAGTGAAGCCGACATAGACCCAGCAGCCCAGATATCCTCTCATCTACTGCTCTAATTGAGAATTGTTTGGCAAGGAAAGCTAGCTACCCACAAACAGACGTGAGGAGGTTCGAGACCTCTCAGTCAACTGTGTCCACTTAGCCTGATGAGTCTAAATGACTTTAACATCCTACCCTGCCACATCTTGGCCAATAGATGTCAGTTTAGCATCCCGACTTGGCCAATTGGCTACTTACCCCAGCTCTGACCCAGGAGTAATGATGATGTACAGTTTAACTTCTCAGTCAATCTCTGTTCATAGGCATCCAAGTCAGGGAAATGTGGGTTAACTTTAGGGTTTCTGGGACGATATCTTGATCTACATCTGGAAATGAACGCTGACATTTTACTTATTATTTGACTGATCAAAGATGATGGAGAAGGGCAGTATAAGGGGATCAGTGCTGATGTTAGGAAACATGGATAAAGGCCTATATCCTCATATACGTCAAGCTAAATAAGAACACCAGGAATATATGTATATATATATATATATTCCTTTTTTTATAAGGTATTGGGTAAGTCCTTAAAAATATTTGTTTTAATTAAAGGGTTAGTTTGGATTGTTTAAAGTGTAGATATGTGTACAGTCTAAGGTGCTGATAAATGGTCAGTGTATTACCTACAGCAGATGGTGGTTGGCAAGCCCAAGTTTGGAGAAACAGACAGAAGTAGCAGCACTGGTGACTTGGTCAGGAGCATAGATACCAGCTGTTTTCAACACAATGGGCTTTACATCTGCAAGGTAAAGTACTGAAAATATTTGAAATTTAGTGTACAGATAGAGTTTATTGGGCCTTTCTTTGAGGCTAATCTTGTGGCTTATATACAGTGGGGCAAAAAAGTATTTAGTCAGCCACCAATTGTGCAAGTTCTCCAATTTAAAAAGATGAGAGAGGCCTGTAATTTTTATCATAGGTATACCTCAACTATGAGAGACAGAATGAGAAAATAAAATCCAGGAAATCACATTGTAGGATTTTTAATGAATTTATTTTCAAATTATTGTGGAAAATAAGTATTTGGTCAATAACAAAAGTTCATCTCAATACTTTGTTATATACCCTTTGTTGGCAATGACAGAGGTCAAACGTTTTCTGTAAGTCTTCACAAGGTTTTCACACACTGTTGCTGGTATTTTGGCCCATTCCTCCATGCAGATCTCCTCTAAAGCAGTGATGTTTTGTCGCTGGGCAACACAGACTTTCAACTGCCTCCAAAGATTTTCTATGGGGTTGAGATCTGGAGACTGGCTAGGCCACTCCAGGACCTTGAAATGCTTCTTACGAAGCCACTCCTTCGTTGCCCTGGCGGTGTGTTTGGGATCATTGTCATGCTGAAAGACCCAGCCACGCTTCATCTTCAGTGCCCTTGCTGATGGAAGGAGGTTTTCACTCAAAATCTCACGATACATGGCCCCATTCATTCTTTCCTTTACACGGATCAGTCGTCCTGGTCCCTTTGCAGAAAAACAGCCCCAAAGCATGATGTCTTCACCCCCATGCTTCACAGTAGGTATGGTGTTCTTCGGATGCAACTCTGCATTCTTTCTCCTCCAAACACGACGAGTTGAGTTTTTTTCTTCCATTTTCTAATAATTGCTCCCACAGTTGATTTCTTCACACCAAGCTGCTTACCTATTGCAGATTCAGTTTTCCCAGCCTGGTGCAGGTCTACAATTTAGTCTCTGGTCTCCTTTGACGGCTCTTTGGTCTTGGCCATAGTGGAGTTAGGAGTATGACTGTTTGAGGTTGTGGACAGGTGTCTTTTATACTGATAACGAGGAATTTACCAATAAATTCTTTAAAAATCCTACAATGTGATTTCCTGGATTTTTTTTTCTCATTTTGTCTCTCATAGTTGAAGTGTAATGATATCGTATGATGAAAATTACAGGCCTCTCTCATCTTTTTAAATGGGAGAACTTGCACAATTGGTGGCTGACTAAATACTTTTTTGCCCCACTGTATGCTTTGCTGGTCAACGCTCCCTTTAACTGCAGTACATTATTTGCTATTGTGCTGGTACTGCTTTCTGTTCCTATAAACCAGGGGCATTCAGACCAATGACTACTTGAGTCTTAAAAAGACACAAGATTCAATCTCGTGATTTACAAACCCCAATATCAGCAACACCAACTGACATAAAAACAGAAAGCAGGTAGATCTCTGAGATGCATGATGTTGCAACGAAGTTCATGATTAAACCCAATAATAGATATTAAAATAGGTATGTAAAGTATATAATTGTGCAACACTACTTGTGTGCAGTTAAATATAAGCTAAGTAAGCCTCACCAAAAAGAACCAACCTGAACTGATTTCTTTGTTAATAATTGCCATTCTTCACTTCTGAACTCCCTGCTATCCCTTTAAGGTTATGTTCTGGCATTTTTGGCTTTGTTCGTTTGGCAATCAAAGGACAAGAGGGGTATGACGTGGAACACAGGTTCTCCGCTGGAATAGAAACTGTGGATATTCCAATAAAGTGGTACATTATGCTTTTAACCATTAGGCAATCAGGCAGCTGTATAAAAAAATACAATTTAGTTTAATGGGGTCTGCATTATGTTAAGTGTAGAATTTGAGCTGGACTTTAAACAGCAACCCTAATAGGAAACATTCTCTGGTTGGGAAAGTTACCTTCGAAATATAATCAAAATCGTGAGTTTATAGTTCAATGCACATTATATTCCAGTTCACAGATTGCTAGGTTGGATTATGGGTTGGGAACCCAAATGGGTCGCAGGCCCTCCCTCTAGTGGGTCTCCACATGACAGGAAAAGTTTGTATGATTTAATGATCCTGGATCCATGAGAAAAAAAAAAGTCATTTTGGTCTCTGGCTGAGAAGTTTTAAGAACCTTCCCCCTCCAAATACTGTGTGTATTATGTTGAGTGAGAAGAGTGGTGGGCTTTGAGCTTAACCTGTAACCACACAATGACTTCAAAAGGATCACGGCACACTAATAGGTCAAAGCCTGATGTAATCTTAATCGAAAGCAGACCAGACTAAATGAATGAAGAGAAACAGATGGATGGAGCTAGATTAAGTGTGACTGACCACAAACAGAGAGAGAAAGAGGGTGAGAGAGGGAGGAAGGAGAAAGTTTAAAGGGGAAGGTAGGAGAAGGTGGAGGGGACGAAAACACGATGAGGTAAGGTTGGAAAGAAAGTGGAGAAAGACTGTAGATGAAACGGAGGAAGTGGGGGGGAAAAGTAGGAAGAAAGTACTAAAAAAGAGGGGGAAATGTTTTTAAATGTTTAAAAGAGTGATGGGTTCATAAAAACAGAGAGTAAAGAAATGGAAAAAAGTGTGAGACGGAGCAATAGACACATGTATGACAGCGTATCCAACCCTAACGGTAGGGAAGGTATCCATCCACTGACCGCAGCCTCCAGGCCAGATGAAGTGTGACCGTCTGGTGGTCAGACTGGACCTGAAGATTTTCCGCTGTTGCAAAACACTTCCTGCCTGCTGTTTTCATGTAATGTGACCGCTCACAGTTTGCTCCCCTGCCATACTTTAAGTTGTACAATATGTTATTCCTGTGTTATTCCGTTATGCCCACAGATTAGACTTTTGGCTCTCCGGGCCCTCGAGCCTTGGAAGGACTCCACAAAAGCAAATAATGATTGGACTGTCCAACATGTGTTAGTCTTCAAATTGAGTGGTGCTCTCCATGGGGGAAGTCTGGGCAAGAACGACGGTGATCAGAGCTACAATCATATCTGACAAGGTGATATGTTGTTCCTGTGCTGTCTTTTAGGAGCTCCGCTTGACGACTTGATGAGCGGGATTTTAGCCAACAGAATCATCAAACCAACGGGGATTAAATAAAAAGAAACAGAGAGAAAAAAAGACGGGATTCTTCTTTGTTTAACTGTAATATCTTTAGCCATTTATACACTTGACTTTCATAAACAAGCCAAACCAAACACTTGATGAATCTTCAAAACTCTTAAATCTTTGAAACTTATTGGAGATCTATTAAATATACCCTGGTTTTGCTCATTCTTGCCCCATTCACAAACTGTGCTGCAGGTCAGATTTCTGCTGCTTGTCTGCCAGAGACCTGTCTGTGGCTGCTGTGGTATTCCACGCTGAATGAGTCATGTCTGGTGGTTATTATGGGCAGGCGTTTGACCCCCCCCCCCCCCCCCCACATCTCCCACCCCGTCTAGTGGCAACAGACAAAATTACATCTTTTGTTGAGCCTTGTCCAACAGAGCTGACTAAGATCAGGTTCTCAGTTAACCAGGCTGGACGACTACAGGAAACATTTTTGCTTAGTGATATAAGAACACATTGAGGTTTATTCTTAATGTTAGGTTGAGTAATACCTCTCTCTTGTTTTCAACAGTGAGGAATTGAGGCTGCTATTGAGGCCGTCAAAATGTGAAAATCTAAAGAAAAAGCTGTAAAGCAGCAAACCATCAGCTGGTTACAGTGGGGGTTGGGATAAAATGTGTGTTATTCAGTGTGTTGATTGGATTTCTGAAGATTGGTGTATATATTACCTGAGCTGGTTTGATTATTTGGTTATTTTGTGGGACTGAAAAATGCATTTGATTTGGCAAAAACAAGAAGCATCCTGTTCCCATCCAAGTTCAACCATGCAGAACGAGCAACCAGTGCTTGGCCAGGAAGTAATCTGTCCCATAACCTCGGGTAAAACCAAAATGTGAAAATGTGTCTGGTGTACACATTGATATTTGTAAACAAATCGGCGCAACGTCTTACTAAACTATAGAGATGCTTGGGAAATGTTCTTCATTTTGTACAGAGCCATGCCAGCAGTTTTTTCTGCTTGTGGTAGCAGCTTGGCTTTTAGGTGAAGGAGTGCGGACGTCTTTCAATCAGAAGGTTGTGGGATCGATCTCAGCCCCTGCAGTTAAAATGTTGATGTATGTAAATTCAGCCCATTTACATCACAGACATGTAGGTGTAATCGATCTTCTAATTAACGCTGCACAAAGCTATCTTTTCCCGAAATGTGTTTTCTCTGCTTTCATTGGCAATACATATTCAAACGTGTTTTCATTATGTAACTATTGTATTTAATTCATCAATCAACCATACTCTTTGTTTGCTGATTGTGTTGAACTGTAGGAGGAATATCTTGGATAGGATAAATACACCCACACAGACACACAAAGAAACTGTCTGTCTGTCTGTCTGTCTGTATTACTTGAGTAAAAGCCATTTCCTGGTTGAGACTGAGAAAGAACATATGCGTTTTCTATGTGTAATAGAGAGGGAGACAGTGTGTGGGAGTCTGTGTGTGTGTGTGTGTGTGTGTGTGTGATGGTTTTACCATGTGCAGATTCCCTGTATGGGACTGAATGAAGTCGGATATGAGGGAACCTGTCAGGTCGGGGCTACCGTCGGAAACGCTCCTTCTCTTACCTCCTCCTCCTCCTCTTCCGCTTCATCCTTCTTTAAACCTCAGAAGATTGTACAAGACATCCAGGTTATACATGTTGTTTTTAAGTTAACACTGTATCATTTTAAAGTCCCAATGCATCATTTGAGAAATGTTACACTGCAAAGACAGATTGGTAACTGTCACATTAAAGCTTCAGAATATTTAGAACTTCCTAGGCAACCAACCTAAGTGAGCGCTACAACTGGATAAAGTTATAGTTGTAAAAAAAAAAGGGATATCCACATTTTCAGAACATGGAAGATAAAAAAAAGTATGATTTTCTTTGGAAAACATTCAGTTTTGCATTTGCAGCCAAAAGATACATAAAGGATGTTGGAGAGGTTATAAGAAAAATAAACTGTTTAAAGAGTCTGTATTTCAGCCATTAGCATTCACTTTATAAGTAGATTTTTGCTAACCACGCACACTTTAGTAAAAGAAAGATTACTCCACTATGTAGCTAGTGGGTAAAAAAAGAGCATTTTATTTTTAACTTACCAACAAGGACACAGGACTAAATGCAGAATTGCGGTAGTGTAGTATAAAGAGTGTGTAGTCCTATGTGAAACTTACATGATGTTGTCTTGATGTACAATGTTAAGTTTCATTTTCACTTCAACAACGTATTTAACCGAAAACCATTATCTTATAAACCTTACAAAGTTGTGTTCCCTAAAGCTCGTTCAGTTTAATAGGTAACATGTTATTTTAATTTCACTTTTACAATGTAGTGATAACCGTTTTGGAGCATCAATTTTTAGGCAAAACAAGCAGTGTTTGAATGGAAACATGCTTTAAATCACACTTGTATTAACCAAAATGAGAATTACACCTTTGTGAAGCTTATTATGTTTATTTTGTTGTTGAGCATGTGTCAAAATAGAATGTCCACTATTTTATGGGCTGTTATTTTTTGAAAACAATATTTTGACTCAGCTCTTGCTGTCAGTGATGTGACCTTACTGACAACCATGCAATCTTTTAAATTGGAAGCCCAAAATATCCAAAGATACACAACAAACGTTGGGTGGTACGAAGTGGGAGCATCAGATTTGGATGGTGTTCACCCCGCCCTGGCAGTCCTCTGGCTACGCCCCTGGATTCACGTCGTTCACATGGAACAAGCTCAGTCCAGGACTTTCCTGCAATCCCAAACCCAATCCTAACCTTAACCCAAACCCTGTAATTAGTTTTTTTCTAAGGGAAAGAGGTCCACAAAAGTCATTTTCTGGTAATTGACTGCAAGCAGAGTTTAAATGGTCACAGACACATACACACGAGCAGCACGCATGCACATATAAACACACTTACTCATACACACAGTGGTCGTGCAGCTGTGGCGTGTGTGATAATGAGACAATCCTTAGAGGGACTCATCTGGACTGCGTTATATCATCTCCCTGGAAACGGTCCACCGCTCTAAAATAGGAGTGTTTGCTCCCCGTCAGCTGCAGCATGATGTCATCCAATATAATTCCTACAATCAAGGGGGGGAAAAGGGATATTTCATGACATGTGAATGTGTAAAGAACAGTGGTTTTCTGAAAATATGGAGATTCTTGTGGTGCAGACTAATTTAGAGGGCTGTCTGCAGCTAATGTTTGTCTAAACAGAGACTAACCGAAAACAGAGAAACGTGTAGCTTGAGTCTTTGCACCTGTCTCCTATTTCCTCAGGCCAACAAACTGCTAAAAAGTCAAATGAAAAAATCATAAGCAAAACAACTGATAATCAAACAGTTGTTTTGCTCCGGTTTTTCAACCCTAATAATGCAAAGGGTTAAACAAAAATAATATACATGATGAAAATTGTACGTCAGTCTGGTCTTGCAGGTGTTCCCCCTTCTAATGAGTTTCACTGAGCTACCGACTCACTAGGTGTGCCCCCCTGCTGTGGCTTGTAATACTGACTCCACATCTGGACGGGGCCGTTTTACAGTACAGTTATAATTAACAGTAGGGCCATATGCAGACAAAATACTTATAACCCGTAATGAGACTTTCATTTCAATATATCTGCCACTTATGTCATATTTTTTGTATTTTCTGATAGGGAAACTGGTGGTTTGTAGGTTTTAAGGTCAGAATAATGAGGTTCTTCTGGGGTTTTTTTCCTTTTAGGTTGAGAGGACGTGAATCTGTATAAATGTGAGCGTGACCGTGTCACTCTCGCCTTAAAAGAGCTTCAGATTGGCCCGGGTCTGGTCTGTTTCCCGCGCAATAGCTTTATTAAAGACTGCATCTGTGTGTGTGTGTGTGTGTGTGTGTGTGTGTGTGTGTGTGTGTGTGTGTGTGTGTGTGTGTGTGTGTGTGTGTGTGTGTGTGTGTGTGTGTGTGTGTGTGTGGTTTACTAGCCGGCTGTGGTGGTTCTCATGGGACAGCCCTATCCAGCTGCTGCTTTACAAGACTGTAACATCAAACACACATACACACACACTTAACACAAAGGGGTTGACACAGCTTTCACTTCAACCCTCAGACTCCCTTAACAAGTTCAACAAATGAACTCTTCTCCTCACTTCTTCCATTCTCCACATACCTCTCACGGCCCCTGTCCTGTCTTTGAGATACAATAAAATGTACACACAGTGAGAATTGTTTAAATTAAATGCCTGCTTTTCTCTTTAATGTACTGTATATGTATGAGTACTTACATACAAAATGCAAGATAAAAAATCATTATCAGTTGACCCTGACCTCTGACCTACTGGAACAGGACAATCAAAGGGTCCTTCAACCCTCATGCCCATTAATTTAAGTGACAGTTTTAAAGCAGGATTGTTTTTCAATCTTTAAAGACGAATTCTGTGACCTTTGCTCCACTGCTGGACCACAGTAGGACAGCCATAAAAAGCAGTATGAAGTATGAAATGTTTGGACTTGACCTGGGATAAAACTTCTTTGTACTTTATTATATTTTTTGTGTTACAGCACAATTTTAGTTTTCAAAGAGTTAAAGGGTTGCGAAGTGTGAAACCAGTGAAAATATTACGCACTTGACACTCTGAAGCCCTGTTCATAGCTCGAAGCTTAGCTAACTGTGCTTGAACTTACTTTTTGTAAGGGGCCCTATTATGCTTTTTGAGGCTTTCCCTGTTCTGTTGTGTGGTAGGTATGTGTGCATGTAAATAGTCTGCAAAGGTTAAAAATCCCAAAGTTCCCTCCAGAGGGAGTTTCTCTACCACACAGTCTGGGCTATGTCAAGGTAGGGACAGAGAAATAGAGTTGCTGTTTTTGTTCAGACATCGAGCAGGAGTGTTGTAGTCTCATATTCGTCTGAAGCGTAGCAGCAAATCATAACCCAAACTACACAGATGGGTGATGCCTTGTTTTTTGTGCAAATCCTGTTTCACTGCGTTATATTCATGACAAAAACTACAGTTCTTAGAAATACATCTATTGTGTAAAGCACCAAAGCCCATTTCTCAAAATGTCTAACTCTTTCTGTGGTTGAACATATAAATATAATTAAAGCACAATAATTGTTTTAGATTCTATGGACACAGTAGTAGAGGGTAATGTTTCTTTGTTTCATTTGGTCAGGTACTGAACATTTTAGCTTTATTGATGCTAACTTGTTATCTTCATGCTACATTGTATACAAAATGACCAATGTAGTTTCTAGTTTTGTAGGTGGCAAGTTTATGTCAGTAGGCTCTTCACCACCCTCTCTGTGAGCTCCCTGGTATTTAAGGCAGCCAATCATTACACCATGGAACGTAGAGGAGCCAACCGGGGTCTTTAGACTTTGCAGTGTGTATTTGAAGTCACCTTTTAGACACCGGTGTGTATTAAAATTTACCCTGATACGATTGGTTAATTATTTCTGAAGGAGACCAGATTGCAATTAAATCTAAAGACACATAAAAGTGAACGGCATTCAATTACTTTGGTTTTTAGTTGCTTTAGTTGTGTGAGTTCACCATGCAGCCAAGGTACAACAGAGCAGTTCAGTCTGGATAAGCTGATATGGGAGGAATCACGTCGCCTGGGAAAAAACACATAAGTGGTAGGCAGAGATTGGGGCAGAGGGAGGGGAGAAGAAGAAGTGAGTGGGAGAGTGGTTGGGTGTGAGAATGAAAGTTATAAATACGGAGAGAGAGGTGAGCTGGTGGGTGCGTCAGGTGGTCATATTGTTCCTGCCACCTCATTAGTGGCGATGACATCACAGTAGATTTTTCTTTTAGTCTGCTACTACCGCGCCACCACTCCTCCACTACAGAGAGGTAGAGCTGCTACCGGCCCCAGTCTTTGAGGGCAGAGTCTGGGGAGTTGCTTTTATGTTCACAATAACTCTAGAGTATAAAAGAGGCTATCTACTTTTTAAGTCGAGTAATCATAGCTCAGATCTTTTAATACAGCTTATTATTAATAATGAATAGACTGTAGTCCAGCTGCATGGAACTGATTTAGCTGTAACAAAGCCTTCTAGCAGTTTCTCTTGAGGATATGGATCATGTTAATGTTTATAGAAAGCTTTTGAAATTGCTACTTCCTTCCATTTTTCTGTTTGTCAGCAGGATTATGGAAACCCTACTGGCTCAATTTTCATAAAACTTGATGGAGGGCTGCAGCATGGGTCGAATAAAATAACTCCAATGGCCGATACATGCATTGTCTTGTCTATGGTTAACATTGCAAGAGAGGGCATTTGGCGTTAGATTGCCATTAACATTTTTACTCCAACAACACAAACATCTCATATTTGATGAGCAGTTCCTCCAGTCTGGTACTCAATCAACTCCAACCAATCCCTATACCTTTGTTAAGTGTCTTTCTTTTTATTGCAACATTTATTCAACAGGAGTCAGAGATCTAATAGTCATGGGAAGTGAGGTATAAGCTGCTCAGGGCCTGATTGGCTGCAGAAAAGGGAGTGGTGTCTTGATTTTTTAAAAACTGCTGACATGAACCAGATCTTTCACCTACACTGGAATAAAATGGTGAAGGTAACAGAGGTTGGGGAGTGGTCTGGCCATGGAATTGAGCATAATTAACATAACAGTGACATGAGTGAGTGAATACAGACGTATTCTCAATTCAGGCTTGGATGTTTAAGTTAATTAAACCTTTTAAAGATTTTATATTTGTATGTTAAGATATTAGGGTGTAGCTACAGACCGTAGCTATACACATCGTAAGGCTTACATGCAACTCTTGGTGCTATGGTTATAATACCAACATTCGGATTGGTCGGATTTGTCTTTGTCGTTTATACATGATAACCAATTATTATTATCATCAAATTGATGAAAGTGAAACATGACATCAGCGTTCATTGAAACAATTCAATAGCATTTTTCTTCCCTTTATTTTAGTTGTAACATTTGATTCTATTTTTATCACCTATTTTATTGTGTTTGGGTTCTCAAATGTAATTCAAGTGTATTATTTCATTAATCTAGTTTGCCTCCCGTTTGAATGCCCAGACAAAAGACGACTGTAAAGTTGTTGTGACTCTCTACGTGTAACAGAGGTGAGATGGCCTTGAGCGATGTACTCCACCCTCGGCTGCCCCAGTGGAGCGGATCAGCGGCCAGCAGCTGTTTTTCGAAAATGCTCAGCATCGGTGTGAATTTGCGTAATTGTGTTATTCTAAAGCACAGAGCATATTTGTCACAAAAAACCCTTCAAGGTTAAACAGCAACTCAGACAAGCTGCAGTAGGAAAAAAAAGTAAAATTATAAATGAACACCAGATAAAGGATTGGAAACAGACTTCCATCCCTCAAAGTTGACTTTATTGCCCCACAGTGTTCACAAATACTGCAAGATTCAAACAAACTAGCAGAGACACCCTCAAGCAGTGGGGCTCAGATGTATGACGACAGCCTTCAGACGCACTCAGACAAACGAGATAAAAGTCACCCAGACTTTAATTTCCCAGCATTTCTTTCATTGTTTTACAGCGTTCTGAGGGATGTCGAATCAAACAATAGCCTTTTACTATGTGTTTGAACCCGGTGCACCGCGAGCGTGTTTGTGAGAAACTCTATCATAAAACGGGATATGAACGGAAAAAACTAAGAGAGCGAGCACGGTTTCAACTGATGTCTTCCAGTTGTGTGACCTCTCTTTCCTTCCCCGTCTTTTTTCTGTCTCTCTGCCTCTCTCGGTTTTAATAGGGCCAGCTGTAGAGTCTGGCACTCTTGGGAAACACAGTAGAGTGTGGCTGGAGTTGAGGCTGAATGAGCCTGAAATTGGGGCTGGTGGTGGCGGGGGTGCATGCTGGGGGGGCGAGCACTTCCGACCATTTTCCCCATGCAATACACCATGCAGTCTGGAGCGTTGGCAGGCCGCCGCCAACCCTCTCCCCTTCGTCTTTCCTTCATTTCCTTCCTTTCCATCCTACTTTTCTTCCTCGGTCTCTCAACAACCATCTCCTTTTCCCTTTCCCTCCTGATTTCCACCTTCCCACCTTCTTTTCTTCCATTTCCTATTCTTCTTCCTGCAGTCCTGCTTTCTGACAATTACTTTTTGGTAAGGACCCTCTCCAGGCGTCTGCTCAGCGGCACGCATAACAAGTCTAGAAAGTCTTCCCCTCTCCCCTCTTTCTATCACTTTCAGAGCAGGCCAGAAACGAGCGTCCAAGGACTACGATAAATAGCTCAGGTCCTTGGAGTCACTCTCCCCCCTCTAGACGCCTGCTCTAGTACCATATCGGGTCCAGACCTGCTTCCGAGTTTTGACAGGTCCCTGACCCACGCCAGAGCGGTTCAGCTGGGTTGGAACTGCGTGTGTGTGTGTAATAATTGTGGGTTTGTGTGTGTGTGAGCGAGGTTGGTGGGTGTTTTTCATCAGACTAATGAATAATACGTCTGAGCTGAGAGAAGAGTATCAAGCGGGAGGAAGAGAGGAGGAGAAAGGAGGGGGGAGGAGAGGGGAGAGGTAATGACTATCAGATGGTGCTCTACTACTGTGCTGCTGCCGCCACCGCTGCTGTTGCTGCTGCTGCTGCATCCTTAAAGGAGAACAGCCCTCAACTGAACAATTCACTTATGTGATTATTATTCTCTGGGTCTGAGCGATCATCATTGTGAAAAAAATAAAGTGAGACTTGAGAGTCTAGTGTCTAATTTCATAATAAACCTGGTGCAAAGGACAGCAGACCTTACTAGTATAATGAATGACTCCATTCAGATAGACTTATTGCTCTTTTGATTAACCTGCTCTAGGTAACTCACTTTAAAGCTGCTATTTTCAATGTATTCTTCTTAAATATTATCTAAGGAGAAAAGAAAACAATTGTCAAATAGATATTAGGAGTTTTACGTACATCCTCCAACACAAAAGGAAACTCCTGTTTCCAGGATAACTGAAATGCTTGGTTGCACTCCTACTCATAAACTGTATATACCTGTCTCCATTTTGTCATGTTTGCCATATCAGTGCAGCACATGTATAACAATCAACACAGAAATGGCTTACTCCTTAGCTACTTCCATTATGAATTCCATTGTTACATTTAAAATACATAGTTTTTATATGGAAGTCATATACAGTATATATATACTACTTGACCAATAGAGCAAATCAGTTGCTTGATTGTCAGACGTAGCATTTTATTTTTCCCGGGCAAATGGGCAAGCAATATTGTTAGCCCTATAGTGAATACTTTGGTGTCCGAATATTTTGGTTCACTATAAAAGCTTCAGAGCAGCATTTTTAGTTACAACAGGCTTGTTCTCTATCTGCTGGATGTGTAAATAAATACCGATGCATCCCCATTTTTCTAAATGGTTCTTTGAAACTCTCAAATGGACCCTTCACGCCAAAATACAGAGCAGACAGAAATATATACACACAAGCAAACAGAGAGAGAGGAGTGTAGCAGAATTGTCTATTGGCCATCAACACATTATTATAGGCTATTTAATTTCACATGACTTAAAAAACAGGAACGTAGCCATTCAAATAACTGTAATGCCCATCAAAAGTACTGCTTACTAACATAATTAACATTTGAACAAAAACACCTACACAGGTGTGTTCAACTAACATCACCAATAAGTCCTCTCTGATGACTGTGTGAGAGTTGAACAACTTCAGCTCTCATTAGCTCACCTGTGTATGTGTGCAGGGCCTAACAGATAATGTTGATTCCGCTGCCCACCTGTGGCAGAAACCGTTGTTACTTGACTTATTATTCGAATTAAAAAGCAATTAGTGTTCTCTTCACACATCTTAACATACTAATGTTACGATAGTGTATCCATGATTCGTAATGAACAAGCAGCAGCGTCCAGTTTGGATGTAGGCCTACTTACGTTAAGCAGCTAGCTCACTGTTAGCCCCGGTGACGGGAGTACAGACGTCCCTATCTCTCGGTGACGCCGTGTGGATCCTCAAGTCATCTGAATTAAACCGTCTGCAATTTGTTTTGCTGCATGTCGGAGTTACCGGTTAGCTGAAGGTGTATTTCTCCTCTCATGGCGGAAGCTCAGACTGTTTTCACTGAACGAACAGGAGCTTTCATCATACAACATCAGGTAACATGACGACACAGAAATGTTGAAGTGAGGCATATTGGAGAGATACGTTTTGATTCCCTTTATCGCAGAAAGGTAAATAGTATTGTTCAAATTGGAAAACTTTTTTGCAAGGATGTGGGTTTGGTATTTTAACATTTGTTGTGAGCACTTTGTCTGTTTCTCCTTTTCTTCTTCACAAACACATTGACTGAAAAATACTTCATGTCATTTTTAGTCTTATCTATTTAGCTTTAATGAAGCATGATTTAATTTTTTTCCCCTTCAGATTTGAATGTTACTTTATATATATAATATATAAATCAAGGACTGAACATTTGAACTAAACAATATGATTTAATATTTTAAAGGTTTTTTTTTTTTTAATCAAGTAGAAGCTTCATAAAACTGTCCGACAACCTGTGTTCTCTATGTAAGGCACAATCAGCATGATTATGTAAAATGCAGAATCCATGTAGTGGACTTAGGTCAACACTTGATGTAGTTTCATGCGAATGTCACCATTACTGTGCTGTAATGTAGCTATTTACTTTTCAAACAACATTCTTCTGGTGAACTGCAGCCATGTGTGATTATGAAAAGACATAAAGTCTACATTATACTCAGTCAAATGTTTTCTGGCCTGCGGGCAACAATTCTGAGAGAAATGGATACTGTGTTAGAGCAGCCACACACTCCTGGGAGATGCAAATGAGAGGAAGATCATGCTAATGCATGTAATGACGGACCACAGTGAGGGAATGGGTTGGAAACACTCCTCCAGAGTGGGCACTCACAAATATATGTGCAGCCAGTCTAAACACAGTCATTAATCAGGGTATCTGGGTCTAAATCTACGTGTTGTTGCCATTCTCTACTTTATGTCATATCAAAAGTGTATACAAATAACTATCATAAAATATATTTATAAATTCTCAATTTTCCTTCTATCGAAAACAAAAGGTATTACAAAATAAATGTGTGCAGCTGTTGTGCATAGGACTGGGTAAAGGCCATGGATATGAGAGGGATGGTATAATCTAAAGGGGGAAAATAGTTTAGGTGTTGAGTTCAAATATAAACACTTTTTTTCTCCAGAATTGCTGACTCCTTTAACTCTTAACACTCCAAACTGAGCAGAGTATCAGAGAATGTCTCAGACTATTCTGTTGAATCTCACCACAGAACCAAACCCCATTGTTTACAACATCATGCTGTCATGATTTTCTCCCATGCAAGAGCAATGAGCTGTTGGATTGCCATTGCAATGTTGGCGTTCAAAAGACAACGTTTGTTTCATTCTGTGATTTTGTTATTTTCAGTCCGCTTTCATTCAGGGTTTTGTTATTTCCAAAAGTAACATAACTGTAACGGCAATGACATGGGCTGTTGAATCTGGTACACTAACTGAGGTGGAGCCCAGGTGTGGGAATCTGATCTACAGTAGAGGTCACTGCAGAGGGCACCGGTTGCATGAAGGCAGGGCTTTTTTGTGAGTGACTTGAGGTAATGTAGATGCAGTCTGCGTCTCAGATGTTAAGAGTTGACAGCCAGGCGACTGTTTTCAAACACATTTGATATCCAGTGACCGGATGTATCCAATGAGAACTGCAGGAGAGTGGAAAACTATAAAACAAACTATAAAATGAAAGAGTTTTCCATTTCATTCTTGGTCCGTAAGTTTTACAGCGGTTGTTTTCTAGTGAAGGAAATGTATTGTGAATTTGAATGTCCAGTGTGGCGACGCAAATACCAAATGTTGAATATTAAATGAAGCTTAATAGAGTTCATGGAGTACCAACACCTAATGCTTCCTGGTTTATCTTGTTATATTATAGGAAACATTCTGTATTATGCCATCCTGACTGCTCCCAGCACTTCCTGTATGTACTGTAATCCACCACTGCAACCAGCACTGGCCTCACTTCAAACAGTCAATACCACAGCATAAATACTATGGCTGTGATTGAAGGCTAGAGATAGATACAGAGAGTAAGGAAGGAATGAGTAGAGGAGAGAAGAGTGATGAATGCTGACTGTAACATTGTGTAACTCTGACAGATTATTCATTGTGCTATTAGTTTTCAGCAGCAGCTTACAGTTGCCAATCTACACAAAAGAGGCATACCAGAAATGGCAGTTGGGTTTAGAGTTTTCAATAATGCACTACTGAGGATTACACACTTCATAGTTGAGTTTTACATAGGTTGTCAACCTTTAACCACTGCACAGTTGAAGCAGGAAACAAAATGTTAAGGTCAGCCAGTTCCATGGAAGAGTTAAGTTCCACAATCATGGCTAATAAAACCCCAAAGACTTTATGAAGGAAAAGCAGATTAAAGTTTGATAAAGGCTGTACAAAAGCTTTGGCAAAATCTGAGGGAGAATTTTCCAAACTGCTACATCACCTCCATGCCTTTTGTTCACGTATTTAATCAGTATTTGTAGCTAGATGGATGGATCTCTTTCAATCTCTTCTGTCTTTCATTAGTTTTCTCCCACTCTTTTTTATTTTTTTATTCCCCCTCTGTCTTTGCTCCCTTCGCTGTCTGTTCTCGTTTTTTCTTCCCTTCCAGAAGAAGACAGATTGTTAAAGGGAGTGTTAGTGAGTAAAGTAGCAGCTCCCCTACAATAAACCCCTGAGCCTCCCCTTCATCACCAAAAAACTCCACCCAAAAGTCTGAATCCCTTGAGGGCAAACGACTTGCAGACCCTCCAGCGTCACAGCTTGTACAGATAAAAGTCTTCATCCATGGCTGAATGAACTCAGTTCCCTGCTTTAACCACGAGCCCAGACTGAACCATCTAACGCTGCGGCCGCCCGCCACGCCGCCTGCTGTCCAGGGACAAACACGGCCCAGACGTGGAGGCCGAGGGAAGAAAAGAAGACACATGGAGGCAAACTCTTTCTCCACTACTCAAGCTTCTCAGCTTCTTGCTGTCAAGAAAGTAGTTTAACAAAACATCCGATTGTGCAAACCAAAGTCCCAGTCCCTCCTCTTGGTGAAAGTCTGCTCTGTTATGGAAGTATATTGACAACTGAAGACTAAAGTCAAATTTAGTTTGAGTGAGTAGTATTGAAAATCTAATTTATTTGTAATGATTTTAATAATTTGTTATAGGCTGTGGCTGAATTGAGCATTACAGCATTTTTAGAATAGGCGTGGTGCCAATCCGACACACGGCATGAATAAATCAGACGGCGATAAGGGGATCAGTTGGATCAACAGATTATGCAGACCTTACTCTGTCCCTCCAGATGTGGGTGTGTTCTGCTGCGGCTCGCTTGTCAAAAATGGTTTGCGAGGGACCTCTTGTGACCTTTTGTGACCTCAAGTGCTCCTAAGCTGCTAAAACAGCTGTAGAAAACGAAAAAGTAGATGTAGAAATGATTCAATTGAAGACAGGAGTGTGGTCAGCTATTATTTTGTGCTCTCTCAAACTTTTGTCATGAGTATGCTTCTATACTCCAAAACAATTTGGACAAGACACTTTGCTAGAGAAACTAGAAAATAAATGAATAGATTACGGAATTACAGTATATTGAATAATTTGATTTTCTGTGAACATTTGACCTCAAACAAAGTTTAAATAACTTTCTAGTCAGTTGTCTTTGCTGAAAAAATACATTAAAAAAAATAGGTCTTTGTTTGCAACATTTGATATTTGATATCACAGTCAAGTGTTATAGCTTTACTACTATTGTCAGATGACATCATTTTTTTGCTCTGTTTCTTTTCCATTTTAAGTCATAATCCAAGAAATTGAATATCTATATAAAATTCATACTAATAGGAAAATGTGTTTTAAAAGCCTTTGTGGTCACTATGGTGTCCAAGCCCCCCGAGCAAAAGGATGATGCAAGTTCGGTTTTAGTGTGGATTTCCCCTGAAACAAATCATCGTGCAGCCAAAACAAACTCCTGCTGATGGTTAGCCTCTTTTCTTCGGTCTCTCTGGCCTGCTTCTAGACAGCAGCCCAGGGACCCTCAGCACTCAGAGGGAGGAGCAGAGGAGTCCTCCGGCCCTCCCACTGGCTATAAGACCAGGGGCAGACGGAAACACTCAGACAACAGGCACACGTGGAGCAAAGAGGCAGGGACAGAAAAAAGGACTTGGAGAGAGAGAGACCAATAGAGAGCAGAGACAGTAAAACTGCTGCCACAGACTGGGAGTAGTTCTTTTGCTATTGGGATTGACACAGACAAATATAGAAACAAAGGACCAAGAAAGAGGTTTAAAGAGGAAAAAGAGGAAAAAATCAACAACCATTTGACTTCAACATACCATTTTACATTTCTTCCACAGGATTAAAAGAAAAAAGAACTGACATTCGGTATGTGAAGTTATTTTTGTATAAACCAAGGGAGAAAACTGCTGCTCTGAGGTCAAGCTGCTCTTGACCACTGACTAAGGATCAACTCGCTGACCTTTTATAACCCATATATCTGACTCACCTGGCTAAACTCATTTTGCAGAGAAGAAGGGGTAAAGTCAGAAGCATCAACAGAACATTTTCCAAGCAACTTCCGATAACAAACGTCACAACTTGAACCTCAACCAGTGTTTCAAGGATTGACTGGTAGCCGACAGAGCATTGTTTCTGAGAAGATGACATTTGCCATGCTGCGCACTGCGCCTCCCGCGGGCCGCTTCCTGTACGGCGACATCGCCCTCCTCTCCGAAGACGACGAAGAGAATGGCAGCGAGGGGTCTGGCTCCGAGGAGCGTACCACCAACTCTAACTTCCGCCTGTCCTCTTCGCCATCTGCCTTTCACATCAAGATGAACAGGAAGAGGAAGCTGTGCGGGGCAGGAGGGTGCGAAGGGGTAGGGGTAGATGTAGAGGCCATGATGGGGAGGCTCATCCCCCCGGGGTCTCCCCCTCTTGGGGAGGGTCGCCAGAGGACTGCAGCCAACGCACGGGAGAGGGATCGCACCAATTCTGTCAACACGGCATTCACAGCGCTGCGCACACTCATCCCCACCGAGCCTGCAGACAGGTACTGAGCAACATGAGTCAGGAGATTTTGTCTGATATTTTAATTTTTTCCATCTTGGAACTGAAATAAATGGTCCCTGATGTTATTCTGGAGAGCATATAACCTTAATCACTATTGAATTATTTTTGGGACAAGCCTGTTCTGTAATTGACACTGCATTTATGACAAGAGAGTATTTCCTATAACAGATGTGTCATACAGTTAGTGTCCAGGAAGTATCCACACACACATTTAAACTCGAGCATCTCTGTTGATAAGTTCTAATATGTTGCCCATTATTTAGAAGTACTATAATGCATGATTTAAAAATAAATCATGGTACACATTTTTTAAAATTACATTTTATAGCAAATAACCGAAATGTCCTTCTGAATCGTTGATTAGGAAGCTGTCAAAGATCGAGACGCTGCGCCTGGCTAGCAGCTACATCAGTCACCTGGGGAACGTCTTGCTTCTGGGCGAGGGGCTTCATGATGGACAGCCGTGCCACGCTCCCTCACCACCATTCTTCCACGTTAACTCCTCCCCCAGCCGAGGATCTGACCAATCGGCTCAGCCAAAGCACATCTGTACTTTCTGCCTCAGCAACCAGAGGAAAATGGTGAGCAGACACTAATTATAATTGAAAATATAAAAGGCCAAATCAAATAATAAAAAAAACAGTTTATAGTAAGATCTTAAACGAAACTGTGATATAATTATGATACAAGAAAATATTTAAAAGGTTTCATCTTTCAATGACTTGAACTATAATACAAACACGTGTTTGCATTAGTAATATACATTAATATAACAAATGTATATTATTACATTCTTTAGTTACTTTTAAACACTATAAACAAAGCGCTTGTTTCCTGAATTAAAAAATAGTAAGTGTGAAGAGAAATCTAGCCACACTGTAGAGTGAAGCTGCTTTTGGGAAACCTTGCAGTGCTTTAGGGTCAATTTGGTGTTTAAAGCTGACCTGAGATCAGTGACTGAGCCTATAAACCTGATTGGCCCTGAGGGACATTAAAAGCAGAACCTCTTTAAAGTCCTCTTTTGGGGTGAAGGACTGCATATTATTGTCCTACTGGGGGTTGGTTTCACCCGAGCAGGTGGCTTCAAAGTTCAAGGTGCTTTCTGAAGCTCAGTGGACATTTTAGTAGAGGTGATTGTTTTTGCCTTTTTCACGGTGACGTAAAAATGTGCACAAACGCAGGTTAAAACCACAACTGCTGTTTTTTTTCTTTCTTTTTTATAAATATGAATTTAAAGTTTACAAGAGAATTTCTGCAGCGAGGGAGATTTATGACCGGGAGCCCGTATAATCCGTCCAAAACCATGTGTATAATTTCAAGAATGTATTGACGTCAGACTGAATATAAGGAGGTTTTAATTATAAATGCTGAAAAACTGAACTGAGATTTGTAACTATCAAAAACGTTGTGCCATTGAATATTGATGTCACGTGAAAAAGAAAAAAAAAATTGTCCCAAAGCATCGACAAAGCTATTGGAATAAACAAAAAGATCTGGAAAAGATTCAGTTTAGGAATACGGCACAAATGAAAAATGATAAAAATCTACCATGAGTCAGATTCCTGCTTCACTGTCAATCTACACTTTAATAGAAATATAGAAAAAGGAGAACTTCATATAGATAAACTCAAATGTGATTGATTACACACAGAAAATAGACATAGTCAAGGACACCCTCCGTATAACAAATAGTCATTCTGATGAGAATAACAGCGAATGAATGATTCCTATCAGCTGTATGAAATCAAATGACTGCAGTCCTGACTCCAACAAACACAGGCTGTCTGTGCAGACATGACAGAGAAGTGGCGTCCACGCCACCCCCCCTCCTCTAACCTAGCGGCTGCCCATTTAGTAGGATTTATGGGTAAGGAGCTGACATCTGGCAGACTCCCCCGTTACCCCAGCAGTGTGTGAAAGCTAATACCCTCCTCAGTGTCTAAACCCAGAGACCCTTTAGCTGGGGGATAACCTGAGTCTCAGCAGTGTGCGTCTCCCCCCCGCCCCCCCTCTGAACCTTTTGTGAGTGAAAGCCTAGACGTCCTCAGCGTCTGAAACTCAGACACCCTCGACTGGGAGATAACCAGCCTGAATCAGTCTAACTCTCTCTTCTGTCTCCTTCCTTTCCTTAATTTTATCCCAAATTCTTCATTTTTATTCTTTTCGTCCTTCTGATTCTGTTTCACCTATTCGTCCTCGACTCTTGTCCCCCATCCCTCCCTAAAGGTCTCTGCATATCGATCAGCCGGCTGGAGGTCAGAGCTGTCAGTAGGAGCTGTAATACTATCTGCTGCTGTCAACTCACTGCTGCAGATCGGCATGACTGACCCGCAAATGCATGCTGGGTAGAAAACAATTTGGAAACTTTCTCGTGTCAAAAGTCTGTCATGTTGGGCTGTTTCTCATTAGCTCAGTAACAGCACACTATTTTTTGCACTTTAACTGTGTGGTGATGAGGTGAACATCATTTCATCTTGATTATCCTTCCATTTGTTTAAGTAATAAAGTTCAGGCCAATCACGAAAAAGGGGAAATGCAATTAGTTTGGGAAATATTTAGAAATGTTAACTTGTGCTTTCAGTATCTACGTATAACTTTATTATACTGTATCATTTCAAAAAACAATCCTCCCTGCTAGATACAGCTGACAAATAAGTGTAGTTTTAGTTTTGAATTGCTTTCTTGGACACTGTATTTTTAAGAAAATGTGTCTTAAACAGGACTAAACAGTGACTTGTCGGGGACTGTTTTCAGCGTTGGACTAATACACATTTGGTGCCCTAGTTAGACTTAACAGCAGCAAGATGGTGTATGAGAAATAGATAAAAAATGAAATACAGTGCGTATCAAAATGAAAGAACATGTCAGCCGGTGCAGCGGTGTGGTCATTGGTGTCATTTTTAGGAATTCAGAGCAGTCATGATCTTTAATTCGTAATGTGGGAACAACATGGACACTTATAATTATGTGTTCAATGTATGTGGACAGCAACATATGGATTCAACCTAAAAACATTTTTAAAATTAAATGGGATTATGTACCGTATTTGTCTATAATGTGATGTCAACTCGGCAAGTAATTCACCAAAATGTTATGGCAAATTTCTGAGGTGTCATTGTGAGTTTTTCCAATAGGGATCTATTTTTCCCCACTATTTTAGATCACATGAATGCAGCATTATTGAAGTTTTTCATAGTTTTGAGACAATAATTCGAACAGGTCTAAGTAACTGTATATCAGGTAACACTCATTCATTGTTGGTTTTGGTCCAACAACTAAAATATAGAATTTCAACAGACGTTTTCCTTTCACCTGGAATATGAATGGTTAACTCTGATTGGCAGGACCTGAGAGAATTTAATTTTCCCTGGAAAAGTGGCTGTACAGTGTTTAAGTGGGCTAAAGAGAAGAATCAGTGCTGGTGATTGCAGAGAGGAAACGATTGTGGAGGTAAAACGAGACGTTGTGTCCTGAGTTCTCTCTTTGTATGTTTTTATGGTCATTGAGGTTCATCACAGCTGTCAGCTCTGCTTAGAGCAGCTGCTTCAATTATGCTCATTTCCAATGTGGAAGAGGGTGAAAGTGAGAAAAGTGTACGCTCATTTCCTCTTATTATGTATGTATACAGTATAACTGTTTCAAAACAAACATACTTGTTGGAAATGACTACTGCACAGAGAGAGCTAAACTATCGCAGGTTACATATTCAGAGGAATGCTAATGTGATTTCATCATCTGTGTCACTTTCCGCACATGATTCAGAGAGATTTAGGGGAAGGACACATGATTTATTTCCTCTGGGGTCATGTTTTCAATTTTTTTCTTCGATTGTTTATCAACAAGATAACATAAATCTACTGTCTGAATTTCATGAACTTTTCATGTAATCAAATTAATGGTCTATTAATCTTGAAAAGTTAAGAAGTATTTTCTTCAACCTATACCTGTAAATGAGCTCTGTCAGTCAGTGTATCTGAACAATCCAGAAACACAATGCTTGGTTATCTTTTGACAGTGACACTGTTTCCTTAGATGTTTAGAGGCAATTACAGAACAGTGAAGATCCCAATGAGACTCTATGAAACTGCTAAACACTCTTTCCCCCTCAAGTCATTTCCTTTCAGTATCTTTTGACCAGAAGCCAAGCTATTCCTTTGTCGCTCACATATATCGTGAGAAATTTATATTTTTCCCAAAAACTACTCTTGGGTGGAGCACCAGCCGTTAGGCATGGACACACTGGAGCACAGCCTTCACATACTGATGCCTTTGATAAATGCAGTTCAAAAATACAGGGCATTACTGATGGCTGTACATCTGTAAATGAGATATGCTGGATTGAGGATAGAGCTAAGCAAGGGGATCCTTAAATCCCTGCGCTGTCGGCTTGATTGATGCAGATGTCCTGTTCAAGGCCTCTTTGCTTCAAATGGTCAGCGACCTGCCAGGTGCCCAGGTTCATCCTACAGCAGCAATCAAACCTGCACGATCACAGCCGCTTTAAACACTAAGGTGTTATTATCTCCAGTTTATCTGCTACATGTCTGTTAAATGACCTTAAAATGCAGTTGAGAATATGCAGCTCTACTTAATTTATCTAGGCTGCAGGTGAAGGTAGCATACAAGACCCCGAATTCCAAACGATATTAAGATGGTGTTTATTCAGTAATTCCTAAATACAAAAGAAAAAATTAATGCTTTTTTAGATAGTGTTAATCTGTCTGCTTTGTTGTCCTAAGTCTATAGTGCTCGAAGCATTTTTACAGCTTCCTCTTCAACTGTGGGTTATTTCTTTTGGCACGAAACAGTGAGAGGGTCAATTCAATTCAACGGCAAACGTAAACAGAAACTGAGATTCATCTGCCAGTAACATCAATCATGCTAAACTTTTTCCTTTTTAAAGCTGGATATGACAAGCACAAACATTTTCCTATATTTAAAAAAGTAAAAAGCTTATTTGACAAATTAAAAGAGACTTTATAAGTTTGGAAACCAAAAAAGAATCTGGCAAAAATAAAACTGCTATGATACTTATAGTGCGGTTGCCGTAAATAGACCATTGTTGCTTTGAGATGGTTACCATAAGTAGAGTTTACGAGCATTTTAAGGCACAACCCTGAACTTGAAGGAATCTTATTTAATTGGAATTTCAAGAAATTAAAAACAAACGTGTAAATTTAGCCAAACGGCAAACATACATGATGAATGCGGCTCTTAATATCGCAAACGGTTCTAATTTACATCTGGACCACAGTAAAACTTTTATATGTGATGATTTTTGTGGGTGGTTGGAAAGCTGGGCGTATGGAGAGACAGTGGCACTAAAACCGTACAATTGGAAACTGACTTATCTCTACTTAAGTGTGTGTGAATGTGGAAAAGTGTGTTGTTGACAAAGTCAGCCTGTGTGTCTGTGTGTTTTTTTGTTGTTGTGTGAAATGGATGTGAGTGACATAGAATGAGATATTTAAGTCCATGTGTGTGCACACACACACACACGCACACAGAGGCTGGCTTGCTCTCAGTGTCTGGAAGTCATTGGCAGTGCAGAGCGGAGCAACAAATGAGCTAATTGTTCTGTAAATGATTTATCCTCTGCTGAGGCCTGTACAGCCAGTGTTTAATTCAGCTGCCGCTATTAGAAACACATTGACGTTGGGCTTTGATGGTGATGTTAAAGAAGCCTGGAAACCACTCTCTGTGAAACGCCCTTGCTGCTTACACACACACATATGACACATACACACATCGTAGAACCACTGACACGCTCACATGCAGTGCACCACACACACTCTGACTTTTATCAAAACCATTTCTTTCTACCTCCATGTTTTTTTCTTTTCAGCCAGACGGCAAGTCATTGCTTCTTTCTAGACACTACAAAAAAAGACCCTCATGTATGATTACTCACTTAAATAGCGCTTTATCACGACTGTGCTTTCAACACGTTCTGTACTAATGGTGTGCAGGAAGTTGTGGAAAGAGAGATGGAGAAGGAGAGAAGCAGAGGCAGATAAATAGCCAGCGACTCAACATTATAATCAACTTGCCTATTTATCCTGCCATTTAGACAGTTGGTTTGAGACTGTGCTGAAACTACCCTTTGCGCCTTTATAGAGATCAAATGAAGCGTGCACCTTAAGAGAGCTTAAATACAGGAATAAGACGTGTGCAGCAGCACCCTAATGACTGCGGTTTTCACAGCAGTTTGGTTATTAGTCTGTTTTCACTGGAAAAAAGCATTGCGTCACTTGTGTGCATGAAGTAGACGTTTTGAGATCATACATGAAAACTAAATTATCCTAATTTGCTGATAATGCCTGTGTTGACTTGGAGTTAATGTTAAGTGTGAGCTTTGCCTGTTTGCTTCTCATTTCAAGCTATGCTAATGAGGTGCGTCGAAGCTAGCTAATATTCTGCAGGCAAATATATTCTTACCCACGTTTGGTGTGTGTCCCTGTGTGTGTGTGAGAGAGAGACTGTGCAGTCCTGCATGGACCTGTCTGTATATTTTCAGCACAGATGGAAGCATTTAAATCCTAATTTAACGCCAACAGAAGAAGTCGTGTCAGATAACTAACAAAATCTATTAGCAAAACTATCATTCTGTTGTCATTAGGTCTCCAGGGAGAGGGTTGCTCACGGAGCAAATTAAAACAAAACTAGGGAAATCTGATCCAGCCTAAGAGAGAATCTAAAATAAATCTATAACAGAGAGAAAGGCAGAGAATTGACTGTTCGAATTGTGCAGTTTCTTAGAACAATATCTACTGAGTCTAATGACATATTGGCTGTTGCAGGGTGCACATCTAAGCAGCAATGATAAAGTGCTGCTTGTAATGCAGCAGAATGAAGACTACCATTATGTCAGATTATCAAAACGTGGGAATGATTAAATGCATGTGTGGTTCTCTGGTGAGAATTACATCTGATTAGGCAATCTAAGATAAATCAAGTGTTTTTCAGCAGCCATGAAGATGCTTATTACTGAACCACAGTGAGCAGGGAGTACATGTCTGCTGCATCCAAGCCACATAATGGCAGACTGTGGCTTATTTGGTGTGTTAGTTAGCTTAATTCAGAAGCCGACATGCTATTTATTGCACCATTTTAACGTATGTCTCCGGTCCACTAATCGATGATCATTTATGAGGGTAATTACAGTTTCTATGAGACACTTGAGGGAACTGACACATATTCACATATTTTCACTTGATAAACTAAAGTTATTACTTTTCATGGTTGAATACCAATCTCTTTATACGGTTGTCGGGCCGGTACCCAAGTGGAATTATTTTTTCCAACCAGTCATCCTTCTTTAAATGCAGCCAGAGACTAAATTAGATGTTTGTATTTGACAGAAAGGCTTAACGCAGGGAAAGAGAGCGAGAGAAAGTATGGAAAATCTGCAGCTGTAGGTAAAGGAACAGCCCCGATTGAGTTACGGAAACTATAGTAAAGTTTGAATTGTAGAGTTGATAAGAAGCACTGTAGAGAGTTTTCTATCCTCTTATTAAAGTTTAGATAAGCTCCTTTCACCTTGATAAAACAATAATATTGTTCCAGCATGGTAATATCATCAAATCGCATCTAAAGTAAACATCATCAGGTAATCATATTAGCGTTGGACAAATCACCCCCCTGGGAGGCCAGAGGTATGTGTGTGTGTGGGTGTTTGAAGGAACAGAGAAACAGAAAGCAGGGATGTCATCCGACCATGCCATATTAGTCTTCATGAGGTTGTTTTGACTACCAGGCCAGCTTAACCCCCCCCCCCTTGTTTTGACTGAACACTCCAGCTGAACCGCTATACCAGCTACAGCTGTGCTTCCACATTCAGCCGGTTCCTACTAATTCCACTCATTTGGTGAATAATCCAATTGTAACGCATGACCAGTGTTTGATTACGATTATTTCAAGTTGCAACTTTCTCTTACCTGCCTCCAGCACTTTAATTTCCACTGATAAATACCATCAATTTTCCAAGGTGCCTCCAAGTAAACACTGGAGAGCACAACCGCACTTGTCTCATATGGCTGTTAGTTTTATAGTTTGTGTTTGAAGAAAGCAAAATAACAGCAATGCCTTAGGGAGGCCCAATGTTTTCCAGGCTGTGTGAAAAACATTCACTACTAAAAGAGACTATTTAATGTGTGAGTTGGCCAAGGTAGATTGGAGTAATTTAGGCAATCCAGACAGCATCCTTAATTTAATAAAACTTTTCTCCGGTCTGTGACTGACTTTAGCTTTTGTGATTACCCATACTAGTTTTTTTTATTATACAATCGCCTAAAAGCCACATTAACATATTTCTTTTTTAAATATTTACTTTTTTGTTGTGAGTGTTATAAACCAACCACTTTTAAGGTTAAGAAAATGATGTGGTTTTGATTAATATATTTAGCATATCATTTTGGACTTTTCATTTATAAGTCAAACACTTAAAATGTAAACACAATTATACAACTGTTGAATCCTGCTTCTGCAGATTTGATAGGGAAACGTAGAAAAAGTACATTTGTAGAATTATTTTCCAGGTACCTTCAGTACCAGTATATGGTTGATTTGTTAATAAAACAAGTCTAATGGTTGCAATGCATTGTGGTATATTAAGTTATCGAACAAACAAGTGATGGTAATGCTCCATGTGTAGATGATAGCAATGATCCTCTGCTGCAGCTGGGGGAGGAATGGCTCCTCTCCATCAGTGGGAGGACTGATTCCTGTCCAGATCTTATGATCTCACTCTCTCATTACCGCCTGATACCCTTCCAAACACCTACCCACCTTTGTTGATGTCAGTCAAACAGATTTTTTCCAAACACCTACACCTTGTGCACGGTCTGGGAGGAAATGTGTAACAGGTGTTCGGCTGATGAGGGGAAGGGGCCAAGAGAGTTAGACGATATGAGAAGGGGAAAGAAAAGTCAAGGGAGGACAGGCGTGCAGAAAAGCTCACACACTCTAGTCAACACTTTCACCCAGCACCTTTATGTACTTTTACTAATATAGTATGGTTTATTGATTACATTTTTGTCCATGAAAATCAAACACACCTCCTGTTTTAAAATCCTAAGATAATTTTCCAGTCCTCAAATCAAATGTCAGCCCTGAAAAGTAATTAGTGGGACCGGGATGACGCGTGTTGCATATCACTCAGCGATGAAATCCCTCGACTGGAGCTAGGAAAGCGAGCGGTAGATGGCCTGAGAATGGAGCAGAGCAGAGGTTAGGTGAGGAGGGAAAATGTGATGTTATTTTTCCTGGCCAGATAGAAAGTCTCCTCACCAGCCAGGAAATCAAAAGCTCTCTCTGTTCTGATACCACAGATAAATGAGAAGCATATCATCGACTCATGATGTCACTTTTCAGGCTGTAATAAACCCAGCTAATGTACAGCATGCGTGCTACTGTACACAATATGTGTGCAGTCAAGGTTCACTTATTTCATCAACCACGGTAAAGTTCATACATTACAACCAGCCACTCACCCTTTTTTCTGGTCTTATTCCTTTGCTAAGATGTACTATTCCTTTAGATTGATTTTGGTTTTTCCCTCTTTTTTAACAGAACAAAGACAGAGACAGGAAGACGGCCATCAGAAGTTAACAATGGAGACACGACCCACACGGATGAAATGCAGCGACGTTAATGCAACTTGAAAACTTTTGATGCATTTCAAAGACTTTTGAAGGACTTCTTCAGCACTTCCAGGACTTTTCAAGGAACTTAACCAAGCTTTTTTTCTTACTTTTTCTATCACTTTACAAGAACTTTTTACTTTTTGTCGGGTATTTTCAAAAGAAAATCTGAAACAGTACTTTTTAAAGGTCAATCACATGCTTATCAAAGACCCTGACCTGCCTTTCAACATGTATAAGAGACTTTTTACTGTATTGTTCAGAGACTCCGTGACTCTTTGTTCTAAGGAACTAATGGCACATGATGGAAAAACACAGCTTTGATGAAAACAAGTTTGTCTTTCATATGTTCTGTGTTATTAATGTGTAAACTGAAATATAAATGTATATTTATGTGACATAACATTATATAATGAAAGTATGTTATTTAACCAACATTGACATTCACAAAGTGCAAAGGTGCAAGAACATTAGCTAATGGCACAATTTATGGCATCCTAAAACGACATGCTGGAATTTTGTGGTATTGTTTATTTCTAATGATCATCTCTGGAAATGTCCTAATAATGCTGGAAAATAACTCAAGATGACCAATAAATTGTTTGTATATCTGGGACTGAATTTCATGTTGATCTTATTTTGTCTTTTCAAATCCTCCCATACTCCAACCAATATAAACGTTTCAATTTAAATTGAACTTTTCAAAGGGTTTCGTTACATCAGTTTGGTCATAAATGGATTTATAGGAGAAATGTTGAAGTTTCAAATAAATTCCTCCTGAAAAGAAGCAGACCATCAAGCACAAGTTGAAGTTTCACTCTGACTACACCTGTAGCTAACATCAGCCTAACTTCTTTTACTTTTGTCCGTCCGTCTTTTTCTTTCTTTCCCTACGCTCTCCTTTCTTGCTGTCTTTCTTCTCTTCTGGGGCACAGAGATCAGAGCAGACAGAGAAGGACAGGGTTTTGAAGATGAGGCGGACACGAGGGGATTGAGGAGCAGAGGAAAGACGAAGAAAAAAGAAAGGAGAGCAGAATCGAATCTGCAGGTACGGCTGTTTGGACATCTGCCCGTGTCCCCTCGCTGTCCTTTCCTTTACCTTTCCACATGCTCTTTCTCTCTTTCCTCCTCTGCTCTTCCTCTCTTTTCCCTGGAGTGCCACTGGCCAGAGTCTGGCTGGTGATGGCTTTCCAGCCTGTTTAGCCACGCACCACCTACCCTCTCCTTGCCTCCTTTTTCTCTTTTATTTCGAATTATCAATGCATCTAATCTTCATACTTATTCTTTATTTTTTATATTTTTGTGATTATCTTTTACACCTCTTACATCCTTCTCTTTGCGCATTTCTCTAATCTTTTCCTCTAAGTCTATCCACTGCCCTCCAAGGGAAATGATCAGGGCATTAGCAAAGAGGAGTGGTCTTCTTTCTTTTTTATTTTGATTGTCCCACATACACTTCTCAAATACCATAATCTTTGTTAATACTGTCTAAAGACAAGTGTTCTCTGTGTTATGTAATTCGTAATCATTTTTTAAAGACAGCAAAATAGCACATGCAGTGATTTTACGTCTCTCTTTGTCAGCAAAACTTGCAAATCCAGTTTTGGAGAAAGCAAAGTTGATATGACCTAAAAATGTTGCAGGCTATTACTGATGTGAGAGGAATAATGGCATTTGTATTTAAAAAAATGTCATAGTTATTATAGATTTTATTACAAAAATGGCTTAAGAGAGTTAAGCTCTGTTCCGGCAGTCTTTACCCAGTCTACGGTGTCCTAGTTCGGCTTTTTTAAACCACATAATAGCAGTATTTCTCAAGCCATTTTCCACCATTAAGTGTAATGTAAATGAGCCGTTGATTTAATGGAGGCTAACCCCTTTGCTTCGACGGCTTGGCGTTTCCAAATTATTTTTTTAACAATGCTAACAAGCTGTTTCTGCGACCGAGGTGCCAATAATGGTGCTTTTTCCTACAATGTGACAAGTGCCCGCTGTAGAAAAACAACCAACAGAAAAATCAAACGCCACTTGATCATCGTGCCAAAACAAAGCTCTTTTAGTGGAAGCTGCCCTGAAAAACAAAGATGATTTATTGCGTGTGCAATCACACAAACACTCCAAACTGTAAACGGCAGCCGACATATGCAGTCACTTTTAAAGTTAATGTGCCTGACTTTTACTGAGTGATGTCATGTAAAGGCCATTTATTTAAATGAAATAAGTTAATAACTTAGAGCGTGAGTAAGGAGGAAAAGGTGTAGTTTTAAAATTGTGATTACAGAAAGAAAAATAGTTTCACAGTTGATAGCGTGCTTCTTGAAATCTAGCAAAAATGGCAGATTGTTGCGTAATCCTTCCTGGAGAATGGTTTATGCCAAAGACAATGCAATTCTAGCATATTATGCATTAAATGCCCTTTAAATTCAAGTGCCAAAACAGGTTTTTCCTCACAGGGAAACAAGACTAAATCTCAGGGCACAGTTTGAGAGTAAGTAGTCCCTGCTGCTCGCCGGTTCCTGAGACAAAGGTTTGAAAAGCGCTGTGCGACTTGTTTAAAAGATCTTAGTACTATTATGAGCCGATGAGACGTAGATAATCTTACTGCTGGAGGTTTTTTAAAAGGAAGCTTTGAAAAAAACGCTGTGTGTCTAGTGTGTCCTAATGACTTCTGGTCCAGTTAGTCTGAGAGTCTGATCTCTCTAGCAGGCCGTCTGTCTGAGCAGCAGTGAGGGGGGAAAGGAACTGGTTCCTCCCACACAGACCAGATCAGGTTCCCCCTACGCCTACGTATAATTTAGCACACACACACAGATGACCATTCACACACTCATAAGTCTATGAACTTCCATATGCACAAATAGATGGACTTATGCATGCACGTGCAGTCACTGCGTGCACACACTAAGCAGGAGGATCTGTGATATAGCTTAGCTTGTCTAATGATCTCTGTATTTCACATTGATGAAAACAGATCAGCTGAGAGGGCAGACTGCTGCGGTGTGTTTAAGTAGGCGGTTTTGGAACAAGGTGAACCGGAGGTTGGACGATCACTGGTTCCTATTATCAATATAATGGTCTATGACGAAGATGCCCCCATGGAAATCTTGTGAACACTGATAGCCGAGGTAATAAAAAGCTGCTTTAAGGTGGCACCAGTGCCAGAGAGGCTGGCAGCTTTATCGTGGAGATGTGTTAGAGACATTTAACATTATTGGAAGGAAATGGAAAGCTGGCAGAACAAAGTGAAGGACCAAAACACAAAATTGTGATCTATTTTAATCACTTTGAAAGAAAAATATATCACATAAAGGCTTTATCCTCTCTGGTGAGCTCAACAATAACAATAATTATCCCGCCAATTGATTTTCCTGTTGCACAGAGGAACTTTTGCAGGGGTTATAATTACATCTCTAGAGGTAATTTACATTTTTCCACTGTAATTTTATTGGAAACTGTAGGTCATGTTCTCTGTTCCCCATCTTTACTCCATCTGTCACTCTGCACATTGCAAATGGATAATATGGAGCCTGGCAGGCATGCAGGGTAAAGTTTCTATATACAAATTAGGCTACTTGATTTTAAAGTTGGTAAATCCAGTGCAAAATTGTGTCACTCAATTACTTTTTTTAATTGACTGACATTGAGGTAATGAAGCAGTAGAAAGGAAGTTACATGTGGTGGTGTGGCCAATGGTCAGCTAGAGGGCCGCTGCTGGTCTATTACCACCAAGCTAGCAGCTGAGGTTTAGTGTCGGGGTACCAACAAACAGCTGGCAGTATAAAAACATTCATTCTTCTGAAGAAGAAAACACTCTGTTAATTACTTTGAGGCTTTATTGGATGTTATTTCAGCACCTCTTGAGTTTTTTGACAAACTTGTTTTTTTGTTATAGAGGCATTTTGTTCTGTTTGTAGTCTGAGTAGTTTTGGCATATCACATTTGAACGTCTTTGGTTGCATGAATGTAAACAGTCCCTCTCTAGTGCAAAAGGCCAAAAGGCAACGTTTAAAAAAAAAATGGACAATTAAAGCAGGTATCTTACACTGCCCGGCCCAAAAAAAAGGGTCACAAGCCTGTGGGGGCAGTGCTATGATTTGGGGTTGCTGCAGTTGGTCTGGTCTAGGTTCAGCAACGTTATGTGCCCAAAGAATGAGGTCAGCTGACTACCTGAATATACTGAATGACCAGGTTATTCCATCAATGGATTTGTTCTTCCCTGATGGCACGGGCATGCTCCAAGATGACAATGCCAGGATCCATCGGGCTCAAATTGTGAAAGAGTGGTTTAGGGAGCATGAGACATAATTTTCAGACCTGAACCTGATTGAGAATCTTTGGGATGTGCTGGAGAAGACTTTGCGCAGTGGTCCGAATCTCCCGTCATCAATACAAGACCTTGGTGAAAAATTAATGCAAGACAGAAATAAATGTTGTGACATTGCAGAAGCTTGTGGAAACGATGCCACAGTGAATGCGTGCCGTAATCAAAGCTAAAGGCAGTCCAACAAATATTAGAGTGGGTGACCTTTTTTTTGGCCAGGCAGTGTATGTTCAAAGCAGATTATTTGTTGTTTTTGTGAGCCACTAGGGGATGAAAGTGAAACAAGCAATAAACTCAACATGGACATAGGCTATTATTAACTTCTAAAGGGGAAATGGTTATTATTAGGAAAAGTCAGTTATTAACACATCCAGCAGAAACAAATACATGTTTGCATTCATTTAAAGTTGATTTGTTTGTAGCCTACTGACAAAGGTGCATCCTACTTTTATCAGTTTGCTCTGCTTTGGTCCAATATTTTGTTAATGCCCCACATCACCGGCTAGTTGTTTACTTTGTCTGTCTGCTGTTTTGTGCTTGGTGGATCGTGTACAGCACAGCTTTCTTGTGCTTAAAGCAGCTCTCTTCTTTCTTCTTTAAAAGGGAACATAGTCATCAATGCAGCATTGAACTGGCTATAAGAGTGCAATTATCAAATCCTTTTTCAACTTGTAACTGCTTGGCTTCAAAGTGCACTTACTTAAGCCCAGTCCTCCAATAAAGACAATTAATTGGTTTGTAGAAAACTGAATATAAAGCATGTCATTCTTAAAACAAATCTGTTTTTAGTAACCACCACAGGTTTTTTACAAATAAGTAATGATTTATCTTAATTTTTTCCCAAAAATAAGACAGGCTCTTGGACTCACTTTTCAAACCATTAACGATGATGTCTACATTTCTCAACTGTCATAACATGAGATTCAGTGGAGGAGACAGGAGCACTTCCTGTTTTTTTTTCCAACTCATCCATGTTTTTGCGCTCAGATGGTACCCAGCTGAATAGGCTCTATTAATTAAAGATGGATAGGTAGCAGTGCTTTTCCTGAAGCATGACCTCCTGTTGACATTGGAGCAGAAGTTTCCTCTGGTGTCCTCTCCTGCTCCGCGTGCCTGTTGGCCAACTTCCTGCCTCCACTCGAACTGTCTCAATAAAACATGAAGAACAAAGATATAAAAACGTGGAGCAAAGAGTGAAATGCGCCTTTAGGAACATTAGTCTTTCCAACCCAAATGGGACCTGGGCTACGCAAACACACACACACACACACACACACACACACACACACACACACACACACACACACACACACACACACACACTCACACTCACACTCACACTCACACTCACACCCGCACACACAGTCACACACGGCAGGAGGCTAACTGCTCCAAGTGGGAGCTGTGCTGCCGAGGGCCGGATGAAAGGAAACACTAAAACTACAACGAGGGAAAGACAGGTGGCCAGTTTGGCAGCTCCACACACTGCTGCGCATACACACACATACATATACACATGTACACAAACTCCTTCCTCCTCAAACCCCCTGTTGTGCACACCTGTGAAAGTGCCAATTCCTGGACTCTACCTCGTTCTGCTCTCCAGCTTTCTTCCTACCTCCACTCTCTTTCTATCTCTCCCTTGTCTCCCCCATGATGAATCTTTCTCCCCCTTCCTCTTCAGCGAGTTCCTCTGTGTAAACATTCCTCTTCTAAGCTAGCAGCCCGGCTCACCTTTAATTGGTTGTTAAAAAGACATTTCCTGCTCATGAGGATACCACCATGGAAGCATCTAGGTTGTGTGTTTTTTCCAAGATAAGTACATACAAGTATAATGTTGCGGAGTTCAAACATGTATCAATGTATATAATTGAGTGGAGTTTATTCATGCAAGATGGTGCCAATCACTTGTGCAATCATTATTAAATACCATATCTAAACAATGACAGCAGGGCACTATACCGGGGAGCAGCATAGAACAATGAGGCGAAACACCAGAAAACAAAAACAGAGCTTCTCATTACTTTATGTTGTAAGCTTGCATAATGTTCTCCTGAATTTATCCACAGCTCCACTTGCCAGACACCTATCAAAGCACTAAAGCTTGTGGTTTAGGTTGAACTTGCCAGGTATCAAAGCTGTTGTTCTGAGAGCCAGTGATTGTTTCCCCATTGTGTCTCATCATTGTTCTTCCTCTGGATTTCCCCAATTTATAAAATTGGAAGTCTCACTGGGAGCTCACACTGACTGTCATGTCTGTCCAGAAAAAAATAACCTATGAGCAAATGGAAAATTACCAAGACACCAAAACTGGTGTCCTATACTATACTATCAAAGGGGAGAAGTAGGATCAGGGCCTTAAGCTGCATTCACATGATAAGCGGTAAAGCGGCTCTGCGCTGAAGTTGCTGTTGTATTTCTATGGAGAGAGCCATGCCGCATTGAGCAACGCTCTAAATTGTTATAGGCCGCTGCCCCAAAAGTTCAAGTTATTTCAACGTTGAACTTGTTGACCACTGACCTTTCAGTGCGCAACCAATCAGACGAGAGCTGGATGAAGCAGCACAAGCTAGCAGAGGAGTTAACCATACAAACTAAGCTTATCTAGCTTTATCGCAGAGCTTTGCGTCCAACCTTGTGGAGAGCAAAAACAAAATTGTTTATCATGTGAATGCATCTTAAAGGTAGATGCAGGTTATATGCCTCTTCAGCCACACTAGCAGCGTAGCTCAATGAGGGGAAATGTTGGTGTGGTCCACCAAGGTTCAGACAGTCTTGCCCACCTTATGAATAATTGTTATCACTGGTGATCATTTCAGCTTGCGTCTATTGGCATTTAAAAATCAAATGTAGTGCTCATTAGCAAAAGTTAGAATGCTAACTGGTGTACATGAAGTGCATGGCAGTAGAATAGTGCTGTTAAATATGAACGGTGTGAGTTTTGAGCTCTTTTTTTTGCCGCTTTCGGGCCATGGGATTGATGTAGAGACATAATGCCCTTGGATGTGCAGACTTGTAAGTCATAGAAAGGGACAATGGTACCATAAGGAAATTGCTGAAGAAACAGGAAATTGTAGAAAAATAAGCACTAATCATGGTGATTATTAATGGATTATTTATGGTCAGGTGATTGATTGCATAAACGTTAATTCCCAGAGCATTGATGTTGACTTTGGCTGCTATGATGTTGCTATAATTTTACATATGAAATCTGGACAGGGGTCCCACATGTTCAGAATTGCAAGTAAAAACCAAAAGGCACCAAATCTGCTCTTGAGCCAAACCAAAGCCAGGCCCAGCTTAGCAAATGTGCAGTTCAATGAAGTATAATTTACAGCACACCTAAAACTCAATACACTAACCAAACTTATATACTGTCTAAATGGATAGCACCAGAGCTACTTGAGAAATGCAATTCATATTTTACATACATTGAAATATAAGACAGCGCTAAAGAGATTTACATTTGACATAACAGCTCTTTGCTGTCACGGATAGAAAACAGAGCCAAACCATAACCGAGTACAGGCTCAGTGACCGCCAGCTGACAATCAATGGAGACACATGAAATATAAGCAACCATAAGAAAACAGTATATCTGGTAACTGCAGGTGATGTTGAGCTCTTCCTCCATTCCTGTATTAAGTTGTCATCTGTGAGAAACACTGGGTGACCTATGCAGGCTTTTGTTCTTGATCTGGGCTGGTGATAGATGGATATTGAGATAGATGGAGGTTGGGACACACCCTGCGGTGCCTATGGTGCATGCATGAAGGCACGCGCTCACACAGGGCTGCAGAGTGCTGCAAGTGTTTCATCCTTTTACAGGCCCAGTGAATCAGGAGGCACTTTGGGTTTTATTAGCCTCTGAGCAGGCGTGTACAGATCCAGCAATGAACACATGCTGCCCTTCCCACAGTGAGAACTCCAAGCAGCCTAGACACACTTATTAAGCACAAGACAAGTACTCCAATTACATAAAGATAAAACAAGAGAACAGAAGAAGTGAAAGAGTGAACTAGGAGTTAAGGGTTGGGCGAGGAAGATAAGCAGGTACAGACTGGAGCAATCTATTCCTCGGTTATAGATAGACCAGAGTGAAATAAGGAGATGGTTAGAAAGAGAGAATGAGAGGAGAAGCCAAGCCTTCAGTCAGTAGCAGCTTGCCAGAGCATTGCTTTGCTTCGCCAGGTCCCCGTGCTCTCCACTCTGTCCTCTCCAATAAGACCCCTGGTTTAATGCTGGAAAATTCCCTCCAAGCTGTCAATCACCCCCTTTAATAAAAACAAAGTATAACATTGCGGTCTCGCTCGCTCTCCGTTCCCCCTGGAGAATTCGAATGCGAGGTTTTGTCTGCGGAACTGTGAAAATCTCCTCTGCTTTTATTAGCAAAGCTCTGATTCGACCGAAACTCTGGAAAAAATCTGGCCACTCTCTGCTCTGCGTCGCCCATCTGGACTACATTAAAGCCAACCACCTGGACCCAAACCAAACCTGAAATGAAACTGGGGGTATTACAGAAAATAACTCCGGGATCTGCCTGCACACACACACACACACACACACACACACACACACAGATACATATCTTCCTTCATTCACTCACACACATTTGCTTGCGTGTGTGCTCCACACATGCGGCCTCTTGTTTCTCCTGCTTTCTATTTCGTGCTTAATCAGATTTCCTTAAGGAAAACTAGTCTTAACCCCCATGATGGCATCTGATTTGACTGACTGGCTGCTTGACTTTCTTTTTTCCGATTGTTTGGTTAACTGGCTAGCTGATGGGCTAGCTCCGTGCTGACAGGCTGTGTAACATGGCTGACAGAATGAAGGATGGACTGGCTGACTGATGAGTGACAATTGCTGACTGACTGAGTGGCAGCTGGCAGCGTACAGTACGTGTGAGATTAATGAACTCTTTCTTTTACCTGTTGAACCAAGAAAAAGTCCTTTAGACTATGTGTCTTTATGTTTGAGCTCCTAGTAGGCTGCAAGTCAGTCAGATGCCATGGCTTCTCTAAATCATTCCTGCTTATCACAGGATATAAAATCAAACTTTTCAATTCAAGGATATACACTGCATGGCCAAAAAAAAGGTCACCCACTCTAATGTTTGTTGGACCGCCTTTAGCTTTGATTACGGTACGCATTCGCTGTGGCATCGTTTCCACAAGCTTCTGCAATGTCACAACATTTATTTCTGTCTTGCATTAATTTTTCGCCAAGATCTTGTATTGATGACGGGAGATTCGGACCACTGCGCAAAGTTTTCTCCAGCACATCCCAAAGATTCTCAATCAGGTTCAGGTCTGGACTCTGTGGTGGCCAATCCATGTGTGAAAATGATGTCTCATGCTCCCTAAACCACTCTTTCACAATTTGAGCCCAATGGATCCTGGCATTGTCATCTTGGAACATGCCCGTGCCATCAGGGAAGAGCAAATCCATTGATGGAATAACCTGGTCCTTCAGTATATTCAGGTAGTCAGCTGACCTCATTCTTTGGGCACATAACGCTGCTGAACCTAGACCAGAACAACTGCAGCAACCCCAGATCATAGCACTGCCCCCACAGGCTTGTGACCTTTTTTTTTGGGCCGGTCAGTGTATTTCATAATCCTCTATATTTTGTTATTGTCATTACATTTTTTGAAAAACAAAATCCTAAATGAGTTAACCTGGCCAAATTGCATATTGACATATTAATTCTTCTTTACTCTGCACAGCTGCATTATTGCACTGGATGACATGTTCCCTTATTAACATGAGCACATACTCTAGTTAACTTTGAGTCAATTCTACAGCTGTATATAATCTTTAAAGGACCAAATGTGAATCAATCCTCCAGTTCAAAATAGTGTTTAACAAAGACCTTATTCCCTCCTTTTTTGTGTAAAGATTGCCAAAACCTAAAGTGCCTAGCTGTTTTGGGAAAATACTGAGCTTAATCAAAGGATGAAATTATATATATGTGAGCAGTTTTTAGGGTCAGAAGGTTTTAGGAGACTTAAAAAAGTAAACTTTCTTAAATTGCTTTTTCAAACGTTTACACTTTCTCTCAAAATAACAAGTATACATTTGTATTATTGGAGACTTTAACATACATACGTTAAAATAGCAAAGGTTGTATGCGTGCAATTTCCCCCAAAAAAGAAGGAAACTTTAAGCAAAAGAAAGCATACATAAAAATTGGCAAGTGAACCTTAGCACAGATATCTGATAGATACATGCAATACTTAAGAGTTTGTACAGTTTACACAGAATACACTGAGTCTCTGTAGAGAAATCATTTATCCTACAACAACAAGTTATTAATAGCATAGTCTATTGGTGACATCTAAACATACTAGTGTTCAAAGTGTTTACTCTTTCTAGCAAATGTTTAATGAATTGAGGAATTTAAAGAAGTTTTCAATGATTATAGTGACCCCACATGCTTACAGGTGTACAGTGTACAAGTGATGCTATTTCCTTATTACTAACATACTGCAGAATAGAGCAAAGAAGTAAGACAGAAGAGGATTCAGGAGCTTAATTCCTAGGACATGCACTCAAACACACACACACACCATCAGCTGGTTGCATTCCAAAACCACTCTGAGCCTCCTTAAATCACCAAGGTAAAGTGTTATTAGAGGCAGAACAAAATGAAATGAAAATAAACATGGCACAGCAACGTTTACAGCCCAGAACCCGGTATCACTCCCCTCGGTGGAAAACACACCGTAAATTACTGCAGATCATTTTGTGGAATTTTGGTTACGCGCTCCAACAAAAAATTGGGCAGTTGATTTATATCAGAATTAATTATGCGTGCATGTGAGCGAGTGGGGCTGATCTGTGTGTGTATGTCTGCTGGGTGTTATTGTGTGCATCAATTCGATAATGTGCAGTATTCGTCTTGTGTGCTTGTGTGTTTCTGTCGAGATAGAGGGAGAGAGACGTTGATTTTAGTAACAGCCCTGTGGTTTTTTGACCATATGATCCTGTTCATTTTTGCTCTGTAGGCGGTTGGACAGCCTCCACCTCTCATAACAACAACAATATGTTCCATATGAATCCAAGTCCTCAACACGCTCAGCGTTTGTAAAGTATTTATCCTTTGACTGGTACTGGTCTGGAACCAATTTAAAAGGGACAAGGAAAAATTAACAATGTTAAGGTAAGTCACTGTTTATTAGACATAAACACTGAGGACGCATTCTTCCAACCTAACTCTAATCCTTAACTATCACATATTTTAACTCATTAATAGGTACACATGTGACCAATGGCTATATGGATGACATGATCTTAGTATTCATTCTCCTTTTAGCTCTGTTTGGTGTCCTCCAATAATAGGCAGACCTTGGTGGCAGGCCCTGGTTAGAGTTGTCCAGTGGCGCTTGAAGCCAAAATTGCCTGACTCTAGAGGAAAAAATACCCCATTCATCCCTTGATCTTATAGCACATAGAGCATGCGCACTTCCGTTTTCCTTAAGCCCCACCTCCGATTCGCTGCCTCCTCGCCAGTCTTCCGTCAGTCAAATCAACAGAGAGTGAAAATAACTCTAATAACTAATAACTCTTTTAGCGCATTTACAACTTTTAAGGCCCTAATGACTTAAATAAGGGTTATTCAAGGGTGTGTCTTGGGTAGTTCATTTACCTAAAAAAATTATCTGCTGATGTATAGATGTCTATTTCCCAATGGAAATCATTAGCAAAAAAGAAGTCAAACAGAAGTGTAGTACCACTGTTTGGCCACTGCAAAAGTGTCTTTCAATGCCCGGCTCTCCTTTCCAGTGCTTGGCTCAAGTACTGACAAACCTAATTTCATACAACATTTATTTTGGTCCATAAAAACCAAAACAATGATGTAAAAGATGCTAAAAGGTTCAGAAGAGCTGAGGGAAATTTGGGATATTTATTCACATTTTACTATGAGCGGTTACTTTGAAATGTATGCATTTGGTCTGTTGACTTGCATTCAGTAAGTGTGACACTTCTAGGTATTTCACAGCATAAGGCTTTTAAATGTGTGGTCATGGACAGTGTGATGCAGAGTCACGCAGTAGCTTAAACGCTTCAGCCAAAAAGCAATCTTCTATCTGAATATGATGGGAAAATTGGTAGAGCCCTTTGGTCCCAATTACAGCCCAGGGCCTGTGATGAATAATATCAGCTTTGCACATCTGGACAGTCATTTTTACCCAATCGTTCTCAATGTGCTAAATTGCTGGATCTCAGTGAATTGGAAAAATGAGAGAAATGAAATTTTCAAGGCCTTGTCTACACTCAGTTCAGCTGAAGTTTGGATTCTGCCTCCACCTCGACTGTGTGTTTGGGGTCAGTGCCCCGTTTGAAGATTGATTCTCTGCAGCAGGTTTTACTCCAGAAGTCCCTGATACAAAACTGTATTCATTTGGTTTTTTTTATCCTTTCAGTGTCAGTGCCAACTTATCTACATATTATTATTGTTATTATTAAAGCGCAATGTCTTACTATTTTTTTCTCAAATTGCTGATCCATAGTAAGTGAGCCTGAGGGAAGTATTTTTACAAACCCTAGCTGCAAAAGAGATGCATAAACAAGCCAAACTATGAGTAAAATATGCTAAAGATCTCTACCATATTGTATAGCTTAAAGCGTGAGGCCTGTGTCCCAGTTTTTTTTCACAGAGTTTATTTGTGCAAAACGCTTGCAGCCTGCAAGTCAGAATTAACATTCTGCAGTAGAAAACTGAATTGGTACGAGCATCTCGGTCCAATTGTTTTTTATAAAAATAATTTTAGCAGGATTGTACATTGGCAGTGGCTCAAATGGAAAAAGGGGCATCAGTCGCAGGAGTGTGGTTGGAAATTTAACATCCAGGACTGTCTGAATATTCTGAGCCAAAGAATTTTAAATGTTCCTCACTCTGCTGTATTGGTCATTTTACAGGACCAATAACACTTGAGACCTCATTGTGGATCAGTTGTCTATGTCCCTGTGGAGAGGTTACATTTCTTTGCTATAAGAGTTTTAACCTGGCTTCCAGCCCTTTTGCTCTTTAGCCAGTCCAGATTCCTATGTGCATTTGTGTAAAATAAATTTGTCATGGACACAAACGGAGTGGATTTGTTTGGTCCAGATATCGTGCCAACAGGTAAGAAGGAACCAGGTTAGCACATTATCTGATTTCAGAGTTGGTGATTTAAAATAAAATTGGTGGTAATGTGCTACAGCTGTGAGTGCTGCGGCTCTAAAGGCTCTCAGTTGTATCACTATATCACCAAATGTTCCGACAGCCTTCTGCAAATGCAACGTAGTATATTACAAAGTTGTAGCCAGGCAGTGATTGAGAACTTCATTTATTAGTTACTGGCAAGAAGGCAAATGTGACAAAGTTCATATACTCATGCACTGGTGAAGTGGAATGTCTGCGTGGACATATATTTTATAACTTTTATTTATAACTTATTTCAAATATTATGTTTTTCCAAGATATATTAAAAAGATCTCATGTAGCATGTAAAAAATGACATCACTGAGGGACTAAATACCAAGATTTATGTGAAAATATCCAAACCCCGCATCTCCATCATGTAAAGAGTAGCTGTTGAGTTGGAAAGCTGATCCAAAGAAGATACACTCAGACAAGGAAATATATTTTTACTTGGAACGAGTCCAGATAATTCATAATTCCGAGAACAAGAAGGTCCAATTCATGCCAAAGTAGCCCAACAAAGCAGAGGATGTGCAAAATGCAAAATCTCTTTGAAGATCAGCAAATTTATAATCCTGCAGTCAGCTTCTGCCAAAGATTTGACCTGCTGCTGTTGTCCATTACTCTGCAGCCTGTGTACTTTGCAAACCTCACTTTGCTCTACGAAAATCTAGTAGAAGACTCATACTGTGTGTGAGATGAAGCTGTAACAAACTAGCAGTGAGTTGGAAGTGCAGGATACGCCCTGTGGACTTTGGGTGCCACGGATTTGTTGCCACTTCCACGAGTAGTTTACCCAGGCAGTTAGAGCAGGGTTTGTGGTTAGGGCGGAGGTCAGAGCGGCACACTGCGCTTCCCTATAGAGGGGTAACTCTGGCTAGGAAAAGAAAGGCCAACCCTCGGAGGCTTATATCATAACAAAATGTGATCTTACGTATCACAGCATCATAGCAGAACCATGAGATCAAAAGCTTGTAGATTGTAATTGTTTTACAAAGTTTCAATCCGACGGTTAGAGCCTTACACCATGCTGATGTAACCCATCTGTACCTGGCTAACAGACAGAGTTGCCAATTTGTCTTACTTCCGTGATTCAACAGGACATTGTGGCCATGGTTAAAAAAAAAAAAATTGTTGAGGAGAGGTTGTTGTCTTTTTAATCACACGGTTGGCGGCTATAAGCCACTAAACCCTAGGTTTCCCTCTGCAGGACATTTGATCTATTTGGCAACTGTGGCTGTAAGGTAGTGTGGTCGTGTAACAATCGGAAGGTTGAGGGTTCAATCCCAGCCCCTGCAGCCAACATGTAGAAGTATTCTTGGCAAGATATTTAACAGAAGAGACTCCATGATGGCCCGGCCAACGGTGTTTGAAAGTATGTGTTTTCGGTGAGTCACAATTCTTGAAAATCCTATATTGACCTGCTAACTCATCACTCCTCTTAAAGGGCCGGTAGGGGCAGAAAGTGATCAACAGCTTCTACAGTTTGGAATTTTCTTTCCACACACTGCAAAATGTATCTTACATTGTTCATGGTATCATTGAAAGGTCCCCTTGCTTGATGTGTAGCCCTGTTCCTGACAGTGTGCAGGATGGCCTGGTTCTGACAGGGTAACGTTGCTCCTGTATATTTCAGCACTGCATCAACATCACCCCCACACAGGATGGAGGAATTTAGCCAGGAGCTAGCAACATACTCTCTGCATTTACTTGACATATGATTTCATTTATCTTACAAAGCTTTATTACTTCTTTTTTTATCACAGTAGGCCATTAAACGTTATCATGTAGTCAATGCACAAGCGCACACTCAGAAACATACGAAATAAAGCTGCGGTTTACGGTGGAAAGGATTAGAGCCTTCAGAAATCTTTTTCTCATAAGAAGAACTACGGCCTCCTGCACATACTCAAATGACAGACAAGACAGGAAGAGAGACGTAAGAGAAGCCAGAACCTAATAATGAATGAAAGACGCTTGAAGTAAAGACAATGATAAGAGTGACAGTCAAAGATATTTATTTACTTTTAGGAAGTGCTTATTCTGGCTTTGCCACAATGGGTGCCATGGTTGCAAATGTTATGTTGTACTACACAAATTTGATTATGTTTGGAAATATGAGAATGCATTGAAAACATTTAGAGAAACAGCGGCATCAGATTACGCTTCGTACAGACTGGATTTAAAGTGAATTGACCTCAGCAGTGAAATAGTGCAAACATGCCCCTGCAGATGAGGAGTGATGGGATTTCAGGTCCCAATAAGTTATGGAATGTGCTTCTGCCACTTGTCTCAGTATGGACCATAAAGCAAGCGTCTCCTCTCTGGACAATGGGCCCCCTTGTGAGAGAGGAAAGATGTTCAGGGAGAAGGTGCCTGCCAACAGAAATAAAGGATGGAGGAGATGGAGCGTTCTGCGAAAATGTGGAAGCTTTTAAATGAAAGAAAGAATAAGATCCTCGCTCCACTGTGTGACATCAATCAGTTCAGAAGCCACTTTCTTTTTGCTACAAAAACAAATGATAATATTTTGGTCAGCATAAATTTGACGCTTTACAGTACACTGCGGAATGGTTTATTTCTTCTCCATGACAAACATGTTAAGTGGTAGTTCTAAATTTGAGACATTTAATATATCTTATACAATGTATAGATAAATCTAAGGAGGGAGTGAAGTTAAGTCTTGGCTTTCTACAATTTGTCTTTTGCTTGACTTTGTCTCTTCTGTATTGTTAAAAAGATTGGAATGACTCCCAAACAAGTAATCCTGTTTAGTATATTCTTGACTGTAAAACTATAAATGTTAGGATTGCAGTAGGTAGATTGTCATGGTCAGTTGTTGACAGTTTTACAGTGTAAAAACAGTCAGACACACTTCAAGGATTCAATGTACCATTGCTGAGCACATTAAAGAAAAATAATCTTTAAGTAGTTCTTCTATCACTGTGAGGTAAATGGATTACTTAATGTAATGACTTTTGAATAATGATACAGTCAGCGTTTAGATTGGTTCACTTTAAGCCACGCTTTCACCATTGATGACATTCTCCCAGGACAATGAAGGCTTAGTATAAGGCACAAAGGAAGTGCATAAACCATTGCACAACCAAAGCAGGAAGAATATATCGCTTTAGTTTTCCCAGGTAGCTATCAGTAGCTATCCCTAGGTACCGGAAATGGTGAACGTTGGAACAACAGGATTAACTGTGGAAACTCTACCCGGCAAAAGCAAAAGAGCCCCATTGAAAGAGAAGGCAAAGAAGGCGCAGAGGGAGAACGATAAAAACCGAGGTAAAACAAGAGCGAACATCATTCACTCATTGGACTTGAGAGGATTCCAAACCGACATCCAGTTGGCATTCCTTCTACTAGATCAGTATGTAACGGAAAATAAGTAAAAACAGAAAGTGATCCAGTTGTCTTGGTGCAATGGCGCCAATGACAATAATACCACTTGGAAACGATCGGAGGGAGTTGAAAACTTTGTCTTTGTTACATTATAACACACAAATAAAACCCAGGTAGATGGGTGGAGGTCAATAAGCATTTCTTGATCAAAAGTGTTTCTAACAGTTTGACACATTTGACAACTTAAAGAAAAAAAATATTCAGCTGTTGTTTTTAATGGAGGGAGTTATCACTGAGGTTTCACAGCAAGGCTGCTAACAGTTCACGACAAAAACGAGCTGGAAGTGGAAAAAGTAGTGAAGGAAAGTTTGTAGTGGGATCCTTATGGGAACAAATTGGCTGCGTTAGGGGAGTTTCTGTTAAGTGTTGTAGATTTAAATATACTGTTTAGTGGCAGCTGCAGCTGACTGGTGGTTATGGAAACAAGTGAGCAATGCATGACACGCTTTTTTATCAGCAAAAAATAAGGTGAAGGCAGCAGTTTCTCTATGACAAAAACAGCACACGTGAACGTGCCCACACTATACAGTCAGGTCAGCCATTTTTGGTGAGGCATTTCCTTTTGTTTTGTAGCGGCTTATTAATTTGTGTTGTGTTTTGCCAATGGAATACAACATAAAACCTGTATGTTGTTGAAGGTTTTTCGGGACATGTCTTTTGTTGTGTAACCCTCCCAACTCAAATGTCATTCAGGGAAATTATAGGGCTACGGTGTTGCTGCTGTATGACTGTGGGTCCGAGCAATAGGACAAGTGCCAAACCTAAACCAAGCTGCTTTCTTTTGCTTTTCTTTGTTTTCTTGACCCTTTCGAGAGTGTCTCTCCTGATTCTATTATATGTAAGGTAATTGATTGCTACCTTTAGAGACGTACAGTATAGTGCCATGGTATTTTTGCACATAGGTGAAATAGTTATGCCAAGTCAAAGTGAATTACAGTTGGTGCAAAGCATTACATCTGTTTGAAATTAAAAAGAGTTGCCACATTAAGGAAAATTCTTTGCTTTGAGTGATTGAATGTGATGATGGTTTCCAGTCATTATTTTCCCTCAAGGTACGTAACTGTAGCACCGAGGTAATGTCACTTTTTCTTTGTATTTCTGTGAGGTTCTATGCCTTAACTTTTTTCTTTTCTTTTTTTTAATCCATAACCTAATTGATGTTTTTTCAGTTATCACTAATTACTTTCCTACCCGTCAATCCACAAATCTCCCCGCTACATTTAACAGTCTTAGAGCTTAAACTAACTGAAACAAACTATCATTTTCTCCCTTTGAGGTTGGTTTCAATCTTGAAATATGAAGTTGGAGCATATTTAGTGATGGAAACCACCAGAAGTGCTAAAAATACCTCTGCCAGTCTGCTAGCCACGAGGCTCCATCACACACTCATTACCACACGACCTGAGGTTGGGAGGAGAGGAGAGAGGAGGGGATGTGGTCAGGAGAGAGGCACAAAGTGTGTGTGTGTGTGTGTGTGTGTGTGTGTGTGTGTGTGTGTGTGTGTGTGTGTGTGTGTGTGTGTGTGTGTGTGTGTGTGTGTGTGTGTGTGTGTGTGTGTGTGTGTGTGTGTGTGTGTGTGTGTGTGTGTGTGTGTGTGTGTGTGTGTGTATGTGTTGAAAGCGTAGCAGCAAAAAGGAACGGAGAGAAAAAGTAAGGGATGCAGTAAAAACAGAGAGAAAGAGAAGTGAAGAGTAAAAAAGGGAAATAGGGATATGAGGTGTGTGTGTGTGCGCGTGTGTGCGTGCGTGCGTGCGTGCGTGTCTGTGTGTGTCTGTGTCTGCGTGTGCGTGTGTGTGTTGAAAGCGTAGCAGCAAAAAGGAACGGAGAGAAAAAGTAAGGGATGCAGTAAAAACAGAGAGAAAGAGAAGTGAAGAGTAAAAAAGGGAAATAGGGGTATGAGGTGTGTGTGTGTGTGTGTGTGTGTGTGTGTGTGTGTGTGTGTGCGTGCGTGTGTGTGTGTGCGTGCGTGCGTGTGTGTGTCTGTGTGTGTCTGCACAGAGTCAAGAATGGCTGTGGTCAGATACATTAGTATTATATGATATTTCCTATGGTCTCCTGGCATTTCTGAATGACGGCACATATTGCAGCCTACTGGGCTATTATTGAGATCTTGCATCACATCATTTCTGAAGAATTTGCAGTTTGTTTGTCTGGATAAATCCCCCTCTTCTTTGAGCCCCCTTTTTCTCCTCCTCATCATCCCTCCCTTTCTCTCCGTCCTCCGCACTTCCAGCCTCCTTCCTCTTCCCCTCTCTTTTTGATTTATTCCCCTGTTTCTCTCCATCCGTCCGTCCGTCTGTCTGGTGTTCTCTGTTCCAGCTGCCGAGTCCCTCCAGGACCATCAATCCTTCTCCTCAACCCATACCTGGCCCTCGTTCAGAACACCACACACACACATACACGCACGCGCGCACGCATGCACGCACGCACGCACACACACACTAGACATCCACACATGTACAAATATAAAGCCCTGACGTGCACGCATGCAGACACATGTAGTATGTATGCAAGAACAAGCACAAAAAAATACACATGAACACACACACACACACACACACACACACACACACACACACACACACACACACACACACACACACACACACACATCAGGAAGCCAGAGGGGCAATCTGATCCTTCAGTCAACCTTGGAGTGAATCACACAGATGGAACTTCCAGGTTTGGGTCAGAATCTGAAATCAAGACTAACAAGACGATGTGCGGCTCCGCATGCTGAGACTGTATGCTGGCAACAACACGGGTCTGAGCTCGGCCCACGAACAGCTACTCCACTGTCCTCTCCCACCATCTCACACTGGGAATAATACACTGAAGATATGCAGATGACAACCGTCAAATTTAAGAAAAAAGAAAGAGATAAAGAAGATAAATAGAACTCTAAACTTCACAAAGTTATATGATGCAGTTTTTACATGTCTTACGTTCAGAAATATTTCATTTTATTTATAATATCAATGTACTGGGCATTTGAAGTGTTAAGTTTGCTTATTGGTTTTACAAACAAACACACTCCCACACAAACATACTAATTAATGACACTAGATGAGTAAGATAAAATATGCGAGAATAAAGTATAAATATAAAATTAGAGATTAAGTTTGATTAAACACATCTTCTATACACATATCATTTATACAAAGAATATACACTAAGGTTGTAAATGTATAACTTTATCTTCAACCACAAAATGACCCAGTGGTCAAACCAAAATATATTTTGCAGTAGTCACATTAGGTTCTTAACTTTGGTCAACCTAATCGAGTTCAACCTCATGAAGTTTAATTGGTGTGTGTGTGTGTGTGTGTGTGTGTGTGTGTGTGTGTGTGTGTGTGTGTGTGTGTGTGTGTGTGTGTGTGTGTGTGTGTGTGTGTGTGTGTGTGTGTGTGTGTGTGTGTGTGTGTGTGTGTGTGTGTGTGTGTGTGTGTGTGTGTGAAAGTAATTTGTGTTAATATTTGGTAACTGAGCCCATATATTTTAGTTAATGTAGGCTAAATGTTTAGGGGAGAAATTGGGATTTATTTCATTTATTTATAGTGCTCTTATTTTGAAGTCTTGTGAATTCTTTGCAGGTGTCAGGTTAACTCTTAATATTAATGGATCATCGTCACTGACTATTTGGAGCCAACCTGCCAGAAACAACATTTGACGGTAGGTATCACAACGGATCAATCAGTTCAGTTTATCGCTTTGTTTGGATAGCATGTTCGGATCTCTGGTAGACATCTGCAAGTGATAATTCTTAACATGATCCTAGTTTTTAGCTTGTCAGTTTCTTATTTTATTTTGAAGTCTTCTCAGTTTTGTCATTTCTGTATTCACTTCCTGTCTTTGTGTGTTTTATTGATTGTCTGTCCTGGCCTTGTTAGTTTCAACTGTTCCTATCAATGCTGCAACCACCTGACCATCTGTGCACCTGCACTTTATCCCTTCATTAATTCTGATCCTATTTAAGTCCTGCCTTTGACTCTAGTCTTTGTCCTATTCTTGAGCATCGTGACATCTTGTCCTGTCCTGCTCTGGTCTACCTCGCCTCGCCTTACATTGTCCTATCTTGTCTGGACCAAGCTTTAAATAAAGGTATTTTCAGTTAAGTGCTTGTGTGTCCTGCATTTGGGTCCACTTACCGCGAAAATCCCAATCCAACAGCTTGTGTTTGATGGAGGAGGGAAGGTGTGTGTCTAACTATGATAGAGAGGAGGCCCCCGTGACAAATATGACACATCATTGTGTTTGTCCATGAAAATCAGTTTCTCTGTACGACATAGATCAGGTGCAGCAGCTGCAGAGAGGGAGCATCGCTCGGTCTGTGAATTAAAATCCCTTTGCTGCTTGTGTGCTGCACCATGGGACACGGCTAAAAAGAAGACACATCTCTTCTCCATTCACAGTCATTCAAGGTAACACGAACCAGAAGTGTGACTTTGCACTTATTTGTTGGTTGCTCGAGGCGCAGAGATGTGAGAGAGCCAGACTCCAGCTGTCCCACACACACTTGTTCATTGGTCCCTCTCCCCAGGCATTTAGAAGTGTAAATTATTGTATTTGGACATTTAAACAGGCAATTAAAGGAGTTGGGGTAAACATTGTCACAGATTTTGGTCCATTTCCATGTCAAAGAGCACAGAGCAGCCCAATGCAAACACATGACATCAGATAGAGACACTTACAGACATTGGTGTTGAAAGAGTCTGAGACATGAAGTGTGAGACAAACAGGCAGAGCTAAAGAGAGGCCAAAACAATAAATAAGGAGAAGTAAGAGAAAGAGAACATTTGAAAAACATACAGAAAGTATATGGATATGTTTCTTGGGTGGCCAGCGGTTCACTGGTGCGTTTATTACACTTAATAATAATAAAAAAAATGTAACAGTTCCTGATTTACTAAGTGGCAGATGTGATAGTGCAGAGAGAGAAGGAAAGATGAGGAGTGAAATAAAGGAAAAAGGTCACATACAGGACTGGGTGTTGATGCGTGAAGCCGAGAGGAAAAGAGAGAAGAGGGTAAAGTGAAGGTGGTAATGTGCGCAATGGTAAATCTCAACATTGAAAGAAGAGAAGAGACACAAAGGGAAAAATACAGGAGAGGAATAGGAAGGAGAAAAAAAGTGTAAAGGAAAGGAAAAAGGAGATGAGTTACATTTTGCTGGGTATTGTGGAGAAAAACTTGACTTAGCAGCTGTTTAAACATAATGGTATTCTTAGTGTTTACATAGCATTGAGTTAAAGATTGGAAAAAACATCTAACCCTATTTAAAATGGAAAACAGCCTCAAATCCATAATGCTGTCAAATATAGTCAACCCCTTTTGTTCTGCAACATGTGATTTGTTTTTACAATATTTTTATATGAGGTTTCTATATATCCTTTATTGTTTTAAAATTGAGAGAACCCTTAGAAAAAGAGTTCTTCAGAAGAAGCTGGGTTAGTACAGAGGGATGTCTCTTTGAATATATACAGTATATATTCTTAAAAAACGTTTCTTCCTTTATTGGTTTCTTTTAAGTAGGAGTACAGTCAGACATTTCTCCTTGACTTCATACACAGCCTGTTATTGCATGCAACATTTAAAGAAAATGCATAGGGTTAAGTACAAAGTGCATGAAGTAATTTTGTAGAAACAACCTCTTCTAAGGATTTTTTAAAGGAAAATCTTGACCTATAAAGTTTAGATGTATGAAGGCCTGAAGAAGCCTAGACATATAATGTTTTACTACCTTAAAGGCCAAATCTGTTACTTATTGTCCATAGTAATGTCCTATATCAATTTGAAAGGGAGTTATATATGTTTAAATGATGTTTTTTCCCCCTTTATGAATACTGTAACAACACACATTATGGTAATACAGTATTGAAAATATCAATAATGTATTATTTGTCACTTATATTGAGTTATTATTTAACATGAATACCTGCATTAAAACAACTGCCAATGATTTTAAAGTTCTTAGCGCTGTGTTGAATGCTGTGGTGAAGATCGGATTGGGATTGTCAGATAGTTTCTACAGCTGTTCAGAAAATGTTATTAAATATTATGTTTCTGTCTTATTTTAGCAATTCTAGTTTTGGTGAGCACTGTTATAACAAAACTATGTCTCATGAGTCAATTCCATTTACTGTGAATTTGTAAGCTGGGTACTTTCAGTCTAAAATTAGCCGTTTACAAAAACACTCATTATTTGTTCTGGTAAGAGTTTGCTCATCTCTCTCTCTGACTCCTCTCTCTGTTCTCCAAAAAACTTTGCTCATCCCTCCAGAGACCCACCTGATGTTTTTGACATAAGGTGAGCGAAAGAGAAGAGACACGTTGTACTCTTAAGAATGTCCTCCTGACTTTGCCATACCACGTCCATAAACTCATCACATTTCCCCCTCTCTGTCCTCTGACTCTCTCCATTCTTTAAACCTTAACACTCACCCAAACCACTGGATGACTGAACTTTTGCTTTTATGCTGAAAACAAACCGCAACAAGTGGTCGAACATACCTGCAAACACACTCGCATGGAAACACAAACTTTATGTAAGCACTTCACATTTCCCCAACTGGAAAACTATCAGACGTAAAACATGCAGTTAAGTGCACTACATATATCAAACACATTTTCCCCACGCAAACACACACCTGCTAGGAAAATAACCATCTTTTATGCCAAAGGCGAATATCGTCATCATAAAAAAGGAGTAAGAGAGGAAGGAACTGAAACAACTGAAGGAAGTAAGCAACAGTAAAGAAAGATTGGGAAGATAACAAAGGCAAAAGATGTAAAAATTGGAGAGTTTGAGCTCTTCTTGTAAAAAGAGCACTCCACCAATTGAGCAGCACTCTTATAACAGTGTCAGGTTCACTATGGGCAGTATTTGAATTGTATGCATCCGAACCACTTTTACCTGGTGACAACATTATCCTCAACTCAATCCAACTGCTGACCAAATTTTATTTTAGAACTTCTATTAAATGATGCTTTATACTTCTACCCAATTACATTGTACGTGTTACTCCACTGCATTTGTTTAAACCTAACTAGCTCTTTTTTAAATGTGTAAACACATACAGTAATGGCAATAAACCTGATTCTGAATTTGGTTCTGATTTTAATGATTATACTTTTGTAGTTTTACTTAATTTTGAATTTAGGAATTTTACATGTAATGGAGTATTTTAAGATCATAGTATTTCTAATTTCAATAAAGTAAAGGATCTAAGTACTTCTTCCAAAACTGCATGTTATGCTAGTAGCAGCTAATGTAGCTTTAAGTCTTACACATCAATGAGAAGCGGGCTAGGGCTGGCTTTCCAACATGTCACCCCCAGATTTGATGTTCAAACTTGCTGCCTGTAGCCCTAACTGTCCCTGACTCACTCTCTTCAACACTTTAGGACATTTATCAGTTTTGCACTTTCTTTCTGGAGCAGAAAAAGTTATTATTCAGCTTTATTTACATATGCAGCTCCACAGATTTTGATGTGGAAAATCAGTGGGGCTCACTTTACTTTATTTATCTCTTGGAGCTTTGTTCTTGCACATTACAATAAAAAATAAAAACAAAACCATAAGATACTATGAAATTAAAGGTTGGCAGAAAATCACAAGTTCCTCGCAGAATAAGGCTTGCTGCAGGGTTTTTCTTTAACAGAAAACCTTTATCTTATCAGTTACTGTCATAAAGCGAGACTGAATTCCTTTCTAGAATTCTACATTTTCTCCTTTTTTACTACTTCAATTCTCTTACTGTTGTTATGTATGCATGTTTGAACCTACTTGGCAGCAAACCTGTTTCTGAATAAATATTCTTTTTCCTTCTGTGTATGAGTGATAAATTGCCCGTTCAAGAGTATTTTATCACTCTGCCAGGTTGTCAAATGCATCGCTGTGGTAGCTCAGTGTAATTGGAGAGCAGTTTATTTCACAATACCTTGTTGCCTTCACAGTGAACCCCGGCCAAAGAAAGGAAAGGTTAAAACCTGGCAGAGTCCCACACAGCGCTGAGGCTGATTGTAGAGTTATTACAGGCAGTCTATCTCTCAGATAGACATCGCTGTGAGAAGAACTTCACAGTTGTTCAAGAGCCAACAGTGTTTGTAGGAAGCTGCCAAATCCAGGTTGAGGATTTCAGATCAGATTAACAGACATCCTACTGTGGCCTCCAAGGGAAACAGAGCTCTGTGTGATGAGGTGACACTTCCAGTCCCTCAGTGGCAGGCCAAAGAAAACAGGGAGAAAGGGAGAGGAAGTGGAGGAGATATATGCAGGAGAGACGCAGGTAGGATGAGAGGAAGGTTGGAATGAAGGTGGAAGGACACATTGATGGATCTACCTCTGCTCACTGTGGAATTAATCTGAATTATGCCAGAATATCAGAAGTATATAACATTACATGACATTTCATTTAAATGACATTTTTATCCAAAGCGACTGCATTCAACCATGAAACAAAAAAAATCTCAGTTCGAACAGTGACGGTGAATTACATTAAATGTCCTGTGAATCTAAATCCAGCTTTATCTCTGTTGGAATCAAGGTTTCTCAATCTAAATCTTATGTGTGGGTTGACAGAAATTATATGACATAATGTACATTAAGTCCATCTGAGGTAGCACTTTCTACATTCTCTGCATCAAGCTTGACATTTTTCAGATTCCCCAGGTTGGTTTTCTGCTGCGGTGATTCAGGAGGACATTGAGAGCAGCTCCAAAACCACCGGAGACCCGCATCCACAGTAAGGTGCACTTACCGGTCACTCTAGCTCACATTTCCATCCTCCATCTTTTCCACCCTGTTGACTGTTTCATTAAATCACATTAAAAACTATTGTTTAACTTTTGTTTTAAAATATATTTACAGCTTGAATTAAGACAGTCCTTGGTTTATTCCCATAAATTGGTATTTAAAAAGAATACTGTTTCAATTCGGAAGGCCCCACATGACTTACTGTACTACATATCTTATCACTGTCATCCAACGTTTGTACCCAAAGATTATCACTAGTATGGTACGAAAAATACCATAACATTGTTTCTGACCGCATGTTTGTACATATTAAACTTGTAATGAGTTCACAAAGGCATTTATAATCACTTATTAGATTGTGCTCATTGTAGTTTTTGAGATGTTCATTTTCTGTAAGTTTTTCTTGGATATGGAAATATGTAGAACAACACAGTATGTGCCCAAAGAATATATATAGGATGACAAAAAAAGTACATTTTTAAGTGCTTCATACATTTTGAAATTTCTTCAGATTTGTGCTATGGCTAGCCCAGAGAAAAGTCACCCAGGAAGGGTAAAACCAGGCTGACTTGCTAACGATAATTAGCTTACTTGTAAACACTTCAGAAGAATTTGTCCAAGGAAATCTGTCTCGCTTATTCATTTGGACATGAATATAGCAAATTTCTTTAAAAAACACAAAGCTTACAGAGTTAATAACAGTGCTCTGCATTTAGTGTTGTCAGGTGTGTGTTGCCCTCTGCTGGACAATAATGAAATGCAATTCACCTCCATTTGTTTTCTGTGTTGTGGCATTAATGGAACATTGCTGTCATAATGAAGAATCATCCTTTCAGTTTTAAGTGAAACAACAATGTGTTTTGTGTTGAATTATTTATTGATTATTTTTATTATTCGGGCATTTCCAATCTTTAGTATTCGGTTAGCTGTTCTGAGGGGAGAATCTTAGTCAGCCATCCCAAAGATTAAAGCCTGCATCTTTACCTCGACTTCTTCACCGTGTGGCTACCATTACCTTCCACCACTTTCAGGGTCTGACTGACAGGAACGTTTTTGCAACGTTGCGTATGGTATGTTTTAGTGGTGTCAAAGGTTTGAATCTGACTTAAGATGGCTATTTTTCCCCCTATCCTCCCCATATTTCTTTTAATTTTCCACTGTATACTTTCTTAAAAGGCATGATTGGCCATAAAAAATAATTGTTGTAATGAATGTTTTAACTTTGGCTAAAACCTGGCCCTTGAGGCTCTCTATCCAGACTTTGTGGTTTACTGATGCTAAGCAGCTCTTGGCATGAGTGTAACTCTGCGATTAGTGCCCCTTTAAACACTTATAATTCACAGCCTATGAAAATATTATCAGAGAGGGCCAGCTCTCTGCCTGAGGGGGTCAGGAGGTTGGTTTAATGGTACCATGGGCTCAGTGTGTTGAACTGTTGGAGTTCTCGGCATTAGTGTTGTCTTAAATCACTTTCAGTGGGTCCAGAATGTGAAGAAAAACTACACAAGATATAATCATATGTGTATGGAGTAATGTAAACATGAAAATTATAGGCCTAATACTGTGGCTATTAAAGACATGACATAACTGGAACATGTGGAAATTATTTTAAAAGTTTGCATTATAATGACAAATGGTTTGTTTTTTCAATGTTGTGTGTGAGGCCGAATTCTCATGCTTTCACCTTTGCACACACACCTCTACTCAGACTTAAATTTCCTGTTAAGTAGTGGTAGGAGGTGTATATGACACATTTGTCATTCGGCTGGTGGCTCATTTCAGCCGACAGTTTACATAAGGAAGCTTTAATATCAATAAATACTTTGTTCTGCTACACAGGTGCTTTACGTTTTCAAGACTCAATCTATGGTGTGTGGAGGAAAGAAATAATGAAAAATAACTGAGAAGGGGTTTGAGGGAATGGCAACCAAAGCAAGTTTTTGTTCTTATATCATCGCTTAACAGATGATTAAATTATCTTTATTTGCATTGTTCTTTTCTTATTTACTGGTAATGACCCAGAATAATAAAGTAGACTAAATGGACCTTGCCATATGCAGGGTTGATTCAAAGTGTACATAACTCAAAAGCGTATAATATTTTTTTCTGTTGAGAGGGTGTATTAGAATCCCTGACAAACATGTTCAGTTACTTTTCACATATTTTTAATACTGTAATAAGCCAGACAAAACACACAAAACATGGTCCATATATGAAAAGTATTCATAGCCTACATCTGCCTTACTTCAAAATAGTGATTTACAGTTTCACCAAAGAGAAAACACTGATTACCTTTACACGTTGATATTTGTGTGCATTCATCACACTTTATTATTTACTGACTTTACAACTTGTTCTCAGATAATAATGTTTAACTGAAGGTGACTGGGCACAAACTCTGACCCGTTATTTGGTGCTACCTCTGCTGTAAAGGGAAGTTCGCCCTCTGTTGTATGACACAGGAATTGCGTGGGTACTGTAACTATCGTAAAAGATCCTCAAGTTCTTTTAAAAGCAAAACAAGATCTAGGGACCAGGCAAAAATAGGGAATATTATGTCAAATAGATCTATAGATCCTGAAATGTCTTAAAATCCACAGATTGCTTTGCGTGCGTTTTGAGGTTCACCCTTGAACCAACTTCATTTTATTCAAAGGAATGTTAAGACAGTATAGATTTATAATTTGAAAAATAACATGTTAAAGATATAGTCCTGGGTTCAATGGGCATTTACATATATTTTAAAACTGTTGATCCTTAGATTTTATACATATTCGGATTCAAAACAGTTTTTCTCCTGAGTCATTTATGGGGCTTTTCTTACAAATCATCCTCTGTTGCAGCTCTCTTCGCGTTGTTCTCAAGAAAGAAAAAAATGCATAACATAGACATCCAGAACTGTAGGCCCAAAGCTGATAAGACTGGCTCAGTGTCATCCACCATGCGAGGTCAGGGAGATAAAAGTCTTCAGACAAACGTCAGGGACAACTTTCTTGCTAAGAATGTATTGTCTAGGACTTAAGGCGCCATCCAAGTTATACAATTTTAGGTAAACATGTATTGGTGTAGGGTAGATATCGAGAGAATATGGCTGACTTTCAGCGGTGAACATCACATTGGTCTACTGCATGCTTCATGAATTTTAATTGCTCTGCTTCTCCTATTGCTAAATTCCCCCTACTGCATTTGTAAGAACTTCTGTCTTGCCAATCTGAACACTTTCCAGATTTTTTCTAGTGTTTCCATTGCAATGAATCCTACAAACACAAAAGATCCACTGAGAAAATTAATCATCGTAAATGTATGTGCTGAATGTTTATTATCCACAGTGTGCCGACAGTCAACACAAACAGTACTGTCATCTTGTTAGGGCAAAGCCTTCAGAACAGACAAGCAAAACATTTAAGTACCTATGTAGCTGATTTAATATCTGTCATAAACACGAACAATCCTTATGTGCAGTGCAGTTTTCTGTCCAGCAGATGGCACCATCGATTAACTCTCGATGAATGGACCCTGTGATTGTGCTGAAATGAAGAAATATATATTTGGAATTACTAAAAAAGTAGCCTACTGTGAACAGATTGTTTTCTTTCATAAAGTAGAGGAAACTAAATAAAAGATCATCTATGTCTAGAGATAGATAGATAGATAGATAGATAGATAGATAGATAGATAGATAGATAGATAGATAGATAGATAGATAGATAGATAGATAGATAGATAGATAGATAGATAGATAGATAGATAGATAGATAGATAGATAGATAGATAGATAGATAGATAGATAGATAGATAGATAGATAGATAGATAGATAGATAGATAGATAGATAGATAGATAGATAGATAGATAGATTTGATGGGTTTGACCTTGCTTTACAATGCAGGAATCTAAAGCCAATGCAACACGGGATGTGCAATGAGTGCAAATCATGTTGGTCAACGACTTCCTGCTCGCACTGCAGTGCAGGGATCTCCCATGTTACAGTAGTGCACGCACCCTCCCTCACGTAGGCTCGTTCCCAGTCTGACACATGCTGTGGCATGAAAAGAGGAGTGGAGAGAGGAATAGAATGGCATACAAAATAATACGATAAACTTAAGTCTAATTCAAATAAAATCACAAGTATTAGGGTTTATTGTTGATCTTTTATTATTTGTTTCTTCTTTAAAGTGTAATATAAACCGGTCTAGCAGAATGTAGAACATGTCTCTATCAGATGTTGCTTTCATGATTTCCTACATAACTGCTGCATCTATCCATATCGGCACACACACACACACACACACACACACACACACACACACACACACACACACACACACACACACACACACACACACACACACACACACACACACACACACACACACACACACACACACATGCATATGCTGCATCTATAGGCGACCCAGTCTGCAGTCCTTTACAGATCACTGCACAGTGTCGGCCTGGGTATAAAACATGTGCCTGTATAGACAGAGAGGGACCAGTCTACCAATTAGACTGCATTTAGTTATTTTGACTATTGTAATCTACAGCTAGTTTCCTGTCTCTGCCTATTATAAATAAAGGCTGTCCATGCATTAGCTATATTGCTTCTGTATTTCATCACATGCATGATCACGGTGGGAATGGGACAAAATGCTTCATCATTGCCCACCACTTCCACGCTGGCATCATGCCAGTGTCTGTCTTATCTCTGTCTTGTCCTTCATCTCTGTGTGTCTTCTCTCTGCTTAATGTCATCTTTCATCATCGACACCACTCTTGTCTTATATTGGTTTATGAGTAACATGTGTGAAAAACCATTTCATCCCTATAGTTACTATGGCAGCCGTGACCAGCCCCTCGTTCAGAATGGAGCCTATCAGCACAGGATGAGGTGACGTCACGTCGCCAGGACGACCAGGCTTCCCGAGGCACGTGTCTTGTATAAAAGCGGAAGGCGGCACCGAGTACTGCGCACCCAGACTGAAGAAGCATCAGCAGGAGGTAAGTCCAACACCGATTTACCGTAAGCTGCACTGTGTATTCGCCATTATACAGTACACAAATGTTAAAGGACGTTACCAGTATTTGACACTACTCAGCCTTCACTAGGGGTTTAAATGTTAGCGTATATGTCTTTGCACACATGTAGGCCAGCCTTACTCAAAGTAGGTTTACTACTGCCGCTTTAAATGACCTATTTACTGTTTAATTCGTGGAATATTTTCCTGAGACTGCCATTATTAAAAGCTGTAAATGACTTATGGAAGCCAGTAATCATCCTCGAACCTTTACAGTGCATTGTTAATCGGCCACGTATCCGTTTACACAGTGGCCAGAGACAGGCATGTGGGAGGATGAGAGTGAGGTAACATTAGTTTAAAGCAAATGTATCGTTGCATAAGTGAAACTAATGTTAAATGTGCTATTATTGCAGTTAGCACGTTTTATGATAGCCTGCGGGAAGAGAAAAGCGAAGATGGGAAATGGATGCGGACATGGCCTTGCAGTCAGGAGAGAGGCTGCTCGTTCTTCTCTCTACTTCAGTTTATCGTTGCATCATATAGCCAACACCAACACCCTCTGTCTATAAACTCATAGGAGTTTCAAAAGTGTGTCTTGCAAAGAAAACCTACATAATGTGGATGATAGCTAGTTTATAACATTTAATTCATTCATTTGTCTTACTGAGTGCGTAACGTGACATTGGCAGCTCCCATTGCTGCATCTTTGCGGAAGTGGATTAGTCTCCATGTTATATAAGCGCAACACAGAAATATATATTTCCGCGTTTATCACAACAGATACTTAATAATATCCCATATAAAATAACTATGCAGTGAATTTGAATGTGTTTGAAGTAAAAGCTTTAATAGACTCCAGCTCCATTTTTGTATTAGGCTGTAATGGACAAAATGTACGGGAGTGTACGTGCATGAAGGGTAAGCTACGTGCTTTCCCCAGACTGCATGATGAAACCTGTCGTTGCGCCATTACATTTCACAGATGAATTGTACACGGGAAGTACAGATCACAGTGATGCAAGAAACTGACCGGGAAAAAATGAAATAACCTTGGCTTCATTTAATGTCGAAAGATGAGAGAGGCGTGGTGAAAAAGGCTCCAGTGATGGCTGTGAAGGACACAGGCAGGACTTTGGTGTCGCATTATTCTGTCGCAGTTTGACTCCAGACTCGACAGACCTGTTGATGCGGTTCACAAAGACGCCTGCACTTTTTGAGGCAGCAATACGGCACAACTAATTAAAATCTGTTTAGATAATCAGCCTTACAGTATAAAGTGTTCTCTCTTTATTGTGTTATTTACTATTCAGAATTATATATAATAGTAATAAAACAGTACATAAGATATTATTACTGTGGCAATGCCTATATGCTTTCAGTTACTTCCATACATCTTATGTAGGTGTGGCAGATGCAGCCATGTCGGGCTTTGGCTCCCTGTTGAAGGTCATCACTGCAGCTGAGAAGGTCACATCAGACCCAGTGCTGCCAGCGGAGATGCTAGTGTTCTAAAGTCAAAGCTCATTAACTTTATTCCATAACTGTTAAAAATGTGTTTCCCCCCAACTGTACTGGTGGATGGGGAGTCAGGCCTCTTATCTCAGGATGACTGAAGGTCACTCATAACAGGCCCAGTGCTGCCAGCGGAGATGCTAGTGTTCTAAAGTCAAAGCTGTATCATTTTCCATACTCAAGGCTCTATTATATTCATTTGGGGAATTTGAGCATAATCATTTCAATTTACATATGTTATCATTATAACTCCCCATGTATTTTATTTCTCAAAATTACGTTTTTCATAGCACATGTATAACAATGAGAATATCGTTACATGTTGTTCAAGTCTATCAGTGATTACAGAAAGAGATATGGACCACCCACAGACACAAATCGTGACATATGCAAGTAAGGGTGTCATGGGGTCTCTTTTACATTGGTGACAGATATGGTCTGGACTGCCAGGTGCTTTTTTTCTTCTTCTATTAGATTAGGTCTGTGCATGCTACTCATGTTGGACAGAAGCTCTTACTCTTACTTCCTGAGCACTCTTCAGTGCATGGTTTTACAAAAAGGGAAGAATCCCTCATACTCAAACTCCTAAGAATATTTCACACAGTCATGTGTTGGTTATGACTTCTCTGGATATACACACCTTTTCCACATAATGTGAAGTGGTTGTTTCAAGGCCAAAGTTAGCATGAGTGTTCCTCTCCATTATGCCCTGCAGATGACTTATCAACCAGCCATCTTGTCCAGGATGTGTGTCAGGGAGAAGGAGCTCAAGAGTGACTCAGCACTCTGCACATAACTGCCACACATGTATGGAAATAAGCCCTACAGTAGGGAAGGACAGACACACCTGGGACATAAGCAGCCCTTACTTGTAAAACAAAGCAGTTTTGCATAGCTTTTTTATTCAGATGTTGATAGGGCCAGGTGTGTGTACAGCAAGAGGATAGCAAACACAGCATCATACTGTAGTGCTGTAGCTTGAAGAAAAGAGGCCAGTCACAGGGTCTGAGCCTCACCAGGGGAATCTGTCATCTGCCTGCTGACACAAACTCCTACTATGTGTGTGTGTGTGTGTGTGTGTGTGTGTGTGTGTGTGTGTGTGTGTGTGTGTGTGTGTGTGTGTGTGTGTGTGTGTGTGTGTGTGTGTGTGTGTTTGGGTGTGGGTGGCTGTGCGCAGTGTTACCTCTGCAGAGCGGTCACATGTGTCCCTCCTATTGAATCTTCTGCAGTTTGATACGACACACTTTTAACTAATTCATGATGGGTGTGTGTGTGTATGTGTGTGTCTCTGTCTCTGTCTCTGTGTATGCACATTGGGTTTGTGCATGCATGAACATGCTTCTGTAGAACTTTAATAGTAAGTTATGACATTTATTATATCACCTCCTTTATCATCTATTCTTATCTTTGGTTATAAAAACATAGTAATTCATAAAAGCTATTAGCACTAAATATAGTGTTGGCTTATTGTGTTATTTTGCCACTTGTGAATTGTCCAATAGAAAGATTGAACTTATTATCTGGCTATTACAGGACACCATGCCTGCTGAGACGGAGGCACAGCCTGTGGTGGTGTGTGTTTGTGTGCGTGCGTGTGTGTGTGTGTGTGTGTGTGTGTGTGTGTGTGTTTGCTTTGTGATGTGATGGCGTTGGACATTTAACTGACTGGTTTACAGCAGCAAAGCGACATTGCCTCAGAGGTGAAACTGTAAAAAGGGCAGCAGCAAAAGAAGAAGAGGAGGCGGAGGAAAAGTTATTTTGAACACAGAAACTTTGACTCCACTCCATTAGAGTGTTTGTATCTAAGAGGCAAAAAAGCATGATCTATTATTCAGTCTCTAATGTATTTATTTTTTAAATTGCTAACCAGAAAGGCGGGCAACAAGAGAAAAGCTAATTGGATAGTCTGTCTGGCCTCTAGCCAATCAGCACTGCAGTGGAAAAGTACTGGAGAGGACGAGGGTGTGACAGAAGGAGGAAGGTTTTCAAATGCAAAAGACGCTGAAAGGAGAGCGGGTGGAGGAAGGAGGCAGACTGGGGAAAGGAAAAGCAAGATCAGAAGTTCTATTTCTACTTTTAAACACTTACAAATGTTCCACTCTATACCAAATAAGTAGCTGTGTACATGATTTATTTATATAATCCTCTCAAAACTCGGGTAGATATAAGATTAGCAGGAGTCTCAGTTTTAGTATTTAACCACAAGACTTATTTTTCTGCCCGACTAGTCATGAGACATCCTTCCCCTAGTGGTCCCTGCGGTGCACTTGCACACACACAGACATGGCATCCTGCACCCCCCCGTGGTTAAACTCTGTTTGTGTGAGGAAAGTGGGTCGCAGCTCAGACAGAGGGAGGGACATGGGTTGTCGTGCTGAATGAGGGTGGATCAGACAGACAAAGAGTGGCGCGTACAGGAGGAGGTAGGGAGTAGAATTTTAATGATAAGTTTGAGTGGTGTGGTAAAGGGGGGGAGGGTATGATAGTCATGGGCAGAAGAAACGGTTAAGAATGAACAGGAGTGAAATGAAACATCAAAGGGAGATATAGCGAGGACAAAACAAGTCAAATAAGCCAAACAGATTGAATGAGAAGTGTTAGAGTGGATGAAGGGAGAAGTAGGCAGAGTGCATCGGGTCTACTTCCGCATTATTGAGGATTACACCATTAAAGCTTCTCAGAGTGGGCGGTTCCTCAGGTTGGCCAACCAATCAGGAGAGGGGATTGGTTGCATCGCCCCTGGTCAAGTGATTGATTGTAGGTTGACTTGTGATCAAGGAGATGTGAGATGTATGGACCAGGAAGGTGAGACAGAAGTGAGAATGAGGAGGGAAGGTTGAACACAGAGATGGGAAATGATTGGCTGTTCTCTGCCCTGCCAATCATGAATCATGTTTGGCTCTCAGTGCACAGATATATCTAACAGATGCAGACACGTTTGTACCATAATTAAATCAAATTTAAACAGTTTCAATTTGCTGTGCATTTCATTTGATCTTGAGAAAAAGTAGGTGTTCAGTACTTGATTTTGCATTGCAGTCTTTTTCCAGATATGAATTGTACTCTTCCCTGGTAAACTATTGAGAACACGGTTTAGTAAATCAGCCATGTGTAACTTTACCACACTTGCTGTCTGGCTGTCTGTCTGATTCTTCATACTACATTTTAATGAGTGTCAGCAGACTTCAAGGTGCAGTTGACAGCATGTAACTTCATTGCTTTGCTCTGCACCATCCTGCCTCTATGAGCGGTGACATTTCTGTGTGAGTGTGTGCTGAATACCAGGTCACACTGATTGGTCTGCAGCCAAAAGAGACAATCTTTTGGTGCTAAAGAAAGGTAACTGCACATGAAAACCTTAATGTTACTCTACATTGAGGAAATGGATGATTTAGCAGTAATGTAGCAGGGATTGAACAAAATGTACACATTTTAGTGTTATTATCAATGCCAAAGTACATTTAGAATAGTTTGGACCTGAACTAAATGTAGCGTAACACTACATTTGGAAGCTGAACAGTGGTGCTACAGTTTCCTTCCTTGGATTCATTCACTGAAGTTGCGTTGGCAACGTTTTTTTTGGCTTCTCGTATTAGTGGGCAAAAGCCAGACACTGTTGCTTGGCAACAGTAGGGCATTGAGGGGGGAATGTCACCCAGGCTTCAGTCCAATTTTAAAGTATCCAATATATGTCAGGGTTTGCACAATTATTACCACTCATTTCTATAGTTTAACCTCAGCAAGTATACTATTCTCTGCACACTGCAAACTGATTTTAATTAATATGTTTTGGAGCACAGCACTTAATCCAATCAAGTCTCTCTAATGTGGTCCAATTAGTCTTTGTCCACGCTTTCCCCATGCTTTAGTGAATCAGAATAGCCCTCTCTTTTAACAAAGTAGTATCATTTCTCAGTAGAGCAGCCATTTTATGTTGGGAAACCCAGGGAAATGGCTCTTTGTAAAGAAAAACGCAGAGAACAGAGAGAGGGAGAAAGCCAACAAGTGAGACAAATGGTGAGAAGTGCACAGGGGGAATGAGAGTTCTGTGAATACACAATAGGATATGGTGAGAAAGACAGAAACGGTAATTCTGTACGCACCCTCTTTCTTTCCTCTACCTCTCTCTCCTTTGGCGACCTTGTACAATGGATGCTAGCAGCAGAATTCAAAATGGCTGCTCTTCTCTTGAAAAAAATAAGACACGTGATCCCCCTGTTGGAAATTCAGTCAGTGGAAACGGTGGCAGTTCAATAAATTGATTTTTCCTGGCATCAGATTAGCTCCAAATGGACAAGTTTTCAAATCTGAGAGCGTGTGTGAAAATGAGAGGGACGGTTTATCTTAATCTGCTTGCTCATTTTAGTCTATTTAAAGTGCTCCCATAATGCATTTCACCAGATCTACATCCTGTCCTTCAGGCTCCCCACTGGGACACACACGACTCACACTCAGTGAGATGCATACACACAACAGATTAGGAGATTACTGTAGTCTGAAACGACAACCAACCAATGTCAAGGACAATCAGCGTTAACCTCGGTCACTCGACTGTATCTGCGCTTGTCACACACACACACACACACACACACAAACACACACACTGGCTGCTAGTCAAAGAGCAACCACTATCTGGTTATCTGTTCACCTGTTTAAGTTTATGAACTTTTATAAGTCATATATGACTATGAAGTTGAAATATAAGAATAAATAGTAAACGTAAGTCAATTTGAATCCTAAATCCGTATTAGCAAATCCACATTTGCTTATATTCCAAGTCCCAAGATATGATTTATGAAGCTATATAAGATATCAGAGTGCATATCCCTGCTGGCACAAACCGTTTCAAGGACAGCAAAGGAGAAGAGGTGGAGACAGAAGATGAAGGAGGCAAAGCAAGTAAAGGAGAAGTGATGCATAAGTAGAAAAGTAGAAGGCGAGGACAGAAGAGGTGTTGAGAGGAGAGCTGGCGAATGAGTGCACAGCATGAGAAGGAGAGGAAAGCTGAGGGTAAGGGAGGTCACATAGTTGATTCAAGGCCAGGCTTCCTCCGTTCACTCAGCAGACAAGTCTTTTATTGTCAAGTTGCGTGCAGTTCCTGCTACTCTCTCCCTCCCTCTCTTCATTGTTGTCTAAACATGTCCCTGCATGATGTGAGACGCCCCTACTTTTGCACAAGTTGCACATAAAACAGCCTGCAGCCAGTACCTTCCCGCTACTGATAACAAACAGCCACACCCACGCTGGTATTCTGACTCGGACTGAAGCACCCAGCTCATCTTGACATTATACCTTCAGAAACACACCATCATCTAGATGTTTTCTTTCTAGCTGTAGTTCTAATGCAGCACACCGTGCTCCCTGTGCACCGTGAAACTACTGCTCCCAGGCTTTATTCATGTTATTTGTATGTAGATTTAATTTCACTGCTGTGAACATGTTGGAATGCTCCATTTCCACGGCTACAGACAGATCTTGAGTCATTTATGCAGCCTGTTCAGAATAGAGCGTCCTGCCACTGTTCATTCATTAGTCTGGATGTGTTGCTTGTTTTCTCCATCCATCAGTAGCTGCGGTTCTAATGTCCCTCTGTTTCTTTCTTGTATCTCTCAGGTAACTCAATCCCCCACAAGCAGCAGCAGCCATGTCAGACCTCTGTGTTGGAATCAATGGGTGAGTTTAAAACACACACACACTTTATAAACAGGACTGAGGTTTATGTGGGATTATTAGGGTAGGATGTCAAGTGAAGCAGATTTTGGTAATGATCAATCAAAAATAAAATAATAATGGCACAGGAAGAGATGAACTTACATGGATTAGATGTCACAAAGAGTTCGGCAGTCAGGTTGATTTAACATCAGTGGAGCTGGAGGAATACTGGAGTGGAAGAACTCATTATATCATTGGTTTTTATAGACATTTCTTGTGAGTTCTTGTGAGGTCTGGGACATTCTGAGAAAGTGTCCCACCATTTTGGCAAAACAACTATTATTGACCCCCCCTCCCTCCTCCCTCTCCCTGCAGATTTGGCCGTATTGGCCGCCTGGTCCTGAGGGCTTGCCTCCAGAAGGGCATCAAGGTCGTGGCCATCAACGACCCCTTCATTGACCTGCAGTACATGGTGAGAAAACTACATATTTCCTTACAATAATTAACAACAATGTATTTACCTATCACTGGAGCACCTGGGAACTAAACCATCATTATTACTCGCTTTTGTTATATTATTACCCTTTTGAACTGGAAATAACAAACCAAACTCTGACTCCTAGATTGTGTTTGTAATTATACCTGAACTAAACGTGTGTTATCTCCCCCCCGCCTCCTAGGTCTACATGTTCAAGTATGACTCCACCCACGGCCGTTACAACGGTGAGGTCTCCAAAGAGGACGACAAGCTCATCGTCGATGGCCAGGCCATCTCTGTCTTCCAGTGGTAAGTGTGGATAATGGTTAGTGGTCAGTGGCAACAAGCAGATTTATTAAAACGTTTCTATTTAACTGAAGTATTTAGTGCCAGTTTCACCTCCTGGTGTTAAGTATCCCCAAAAAATCCCATGTAATAGAATGAGGCTTTGTGCTGACTCAGCGATCGCTCATAGAGCTGCCCCTCTACCCGTAGTGCCGGCTGTTGTTTTAGTCCTTTCAGCAATGGTGCCTCCTCATCTGCAAAATGCAACGCCATCAGAAACGAGTGTCAGACAAGAGACATTCCTGGTCCTCTGAGCACTGAGTGTAAATTAGTATTTAGTTTTTACCATGCAACATACTTAAAGTGGCAGGATCTGAAACTCAAATGCCTAAAAATTTTAATTACTGGCATAACATGATCCAAAGAGGCTCTTCTGTACACTATTTTAAAAAGCCCAGTGTGTGCTGTTGTAATAAGATAAGCCCTCACTTCACTCACTACTTGTTCCTTTTGTTAACCTCAAATTTTATATCACAAAATGTAAAGATAGGAAGATTTTATCGGCATCGACTCCTGATAAATTGTTAGGTGAAAAAAGAGTATATACAGTACAAGTCTATAAGAGACAGCTTGTATTTAAAATATTTGTGCAATTGCTAACACCATTCTGGATCCTGCTCGCTAAATGTTCCTGATTTTCCCTCGACTTCAGCATGAAGCCACAAGAAATCCCCTGGGGCAAGGCTGGAGCCAAGTACGTTGTGGAGTCCACTGGAGTCTTCCTCAGTGTGGAGAAAGCCTCTGTATGTACACACATGCACAAATATCGAAACAGATAACACAGACTGCCTAATGTCTCCGTTTCTAACCTGTGCCCTCTTCCACAGTCTCACATCCAGGGTGGAGCACAGCGCGTGGTCGTGTCCGCCCCCTCACCCGACGCTCCAATGTTCGTCATGGGAGTCAACGAGGACAAATACGACCCCTCCACCATGACCATCGTCAGGTAATGTTTGTTTGGACATGCACATTTTTTATTTACACAAAACATACTTCTAGAATAGAGTCCGATACTAAGTGACCTGTCTTCCTGTTGATAGCAATGCCTCCTGCACCACCAACTGCCTGGCCCCCCTGGCCAAAGTAATCCAAGACAACTTTGGCATCGAGGAGGCTCTCATGGTAAGTGTGTGTCCAAATGTTATACTGTAAGGACTTAAACATAGATGACCCTGTATTTTAACTCATAAATGTATGTCAGAGTTGCTGATGTTCTGTTTGATGTCTCTTTAGACCACAGTGCACGCGTACACAGCCACCCAGAAGACCGTTGACGGACCCAGCGCCAAGGCCTGGCGTGATGGCCGCGGTGCCCACCAGAACATCATTCCAGCCTCCACTGGTGCTGCCAAGGCTGTCGGCAAAGTCATCCCCGAACTCAACGGGTAAGGACACACACATCTTACTATTATTATAACGTGGCTTAGCTGAAACTTAATTGTGATTGGTCAGGTGGGAGATTCAGTGGCCAAGGGACACTAGTGTTTGGTTACTTCGTCAGAAAACACCATAGAATTCTTTTTTATATACGCAAATAGCACGCAATGAAATAAAACAGCAGGAAAGAAGATGAAGACTCATGAAGTGACACTAAAGGGAACAGCCGAGAAAGAAAACAGGAAATAAACACGAAGGGGAACACGGTATTGATAATGGCATTGTTTAAATTGAGGTAGATGATACATGTCTGATATCTCTATCATGTCTGTGCTCTCTCTCCAGGAAGCTGACCGGCATGGCGTTCAGGGTGCCCGTGGCTGATGTGTCAGTGGTGGACCTGACATGCCGTCTGTCCAACCCTGCGTCTTACGCCGAAATCAAGGAAGCCTGCAAGAAGGCCGCACACGGACCCATGAAGGGAGTGCTGGGTTACACCGAGGACCAGGTAACACTCAAAGCGCCACATTATGTGCATTGATCCGGTTTATTTGAATGCATGGATAACGACGAACAATTAACCAGATAATTATTATAATTCATTTTGCATAAAAGGTGTAAATAATGCCCTTTTTGACCTCTGACTCTCTTTGTATTCTGCAGGTGGTTTCCTCCGACTTCATTGGTGACACCCACTCCTCCATCTTTGATGCTGGTGCTGGCATCTCCCTGAACGACAACTTTGTCAAGCTCATTTCCTGGTTAGTTTTCAATTGCTTTGATCATTCCCACAGGTCAAACAGGAATTTTACAGTTCTATCATTTCAAAACCAAACTATTTATTCCTCTTCTCTTCGCTCCCTCTCTCCAGGTATGACAATGAGTTCGGCTACAGCCACCGTGTCGCTGACCTGCTGCTGTACATGCACTCCAAGGAGTAGACACTTCCTGGCCAAGAAGGAAGTCAGAAAAGGGACCAACCCAACCATCCTACCACACTTTCCCTTCTCTTTTACACACCCCACCCATAGCAAAGTCATAGCATCACGGCTCTTAACTCTACTACAGTAAACGTAGGCAGCAGCTACAGTGTGTTTGAGTGTTCTGAGTTTATCTGTTGTTTTCCTTTAACGACAATCGGTCGGTGACAGTATTTGTGTCTGTGTGTCCCCTCTGCACCTCCCACCTCCTCTTTAGATGTGTCCTTATGGCTCAGTACTATGGTGACTACTGTATTCATCTCCCTGTTGGTGTGTTTTAAAGACTTCATCACCAGTGGAAGGAGGAAGCTGAGAGGAAGAGCTACTGTAACAAGGCCTAAGAGTAATGAGACAGAAATAAAACTTCAAAAACCTCAAGCTGTCACTTTGTCCTGTTTTTATTGTTAACTGTTCACTGTGTCTCATGGAGCCATAAAACTGACAAAATGTAGTAAAAGGTTTTCAGAAAAATAAAAAATATATATTTAAATACATCAAAAAATTATATTCACAAGGACTTTAAAACATTATGGTTTTTTTTTATGTCTAATCAGTAAATATTGTTCAGTTATTGCTAATAAGTAAATCAAATTCAAACTTCATTAGTTTTCAATTTATGAGTTTTTATTTTTTGTATCCATAATTTTCAAATTGTTTGTGTTGGCATAAGTTTAATAATTTGTCCTGTTTTATTTCCACCATGCTACATTTTCCAATTGTTTTGACTACTTATTTAGTGTCTAGGTCATGTCACCTGTCAGGACAGAAATATCACTGTGAAGAAAAGCGATACTGATGATGTTGATATGAATATTATAACGTCTATGTATAGGCTGGAAAGATTGAAGCAATTAATGGACCTGAAATAAAGAAGGTGAAGTAATATGGTACCTGGAACAGCGTGCTCCCAATATTTATTCCCTCCATTTTGTGCTGGATTTGAACTTTCACCGGTCAGACTAAGGGAAAAAATATGAATAACCATGTTAAATATGGATGTGAAAGCACAGCAGTCAGACCTCAAATAAAATAGAGAGTAGAAAATGAGAGGATGGATTGAACACTTAAACTCTTTTGTCTGTTCAGTTCTTCTTTTCAGTTCTTTTCTTACTTACTGGTCCTTTATCACCTACTGTAGCCTATAAGAGGTTAGCAACTCAATGTAAGCATCGACTGGAGTCTCCTCCCTATTCCCTTCAAGTCATTCTCTGGTAGGCATCATGTTTGTGTGTGTGGGGGGGGGGGGGGGGTTGTTCTAGCAGGACTCCTGTTGCCTCTTTAAGTGTACGGCAGCATGACTCAACATGAGGGCTGCATCCTTATATAGAAGAAATGCTGCCCTGCTGCTTTTTCCTGCGTTGGCCAAGTTACTTCCTCTTAAAAGGAACTGACATGAAAAGCTTTGAAAATGTGTATAATGGTTTCTGCTGCAGTGCCACCTGCTGTTGAACTGAACGCACTGCAACACATTCAACAGGGCTGTGGAACTATGGGCATAACAAGGACCTGGTAACATATTACTATAAGACCATGTCCTAGGAGGAGGAGTCCGATGGACAGAGGTCAGCACAAGGATGAGGTCAACAGTATCTCCTGACTAAAAAGAAATCAGATCATTTGCCTGCTGCCTGATTTCCCCATCCATGCATGGAGACTGAACTGTTTTGAATGTAGAACATCTGAATGTAGCTTTCAGTTGAAGTCAGAGCTTTTCCCTGCTCCACACATGACTGGATTTGAGTCCACTTTCTTGTCATTTGTTTATTCCGTGGCCAGATGAAAAGCAGATGGAAGCCAAACAAACTATGGTACACTGGTTACTTTTTACCACTGCAAAATGTCAGTGTTTCCCATACTGTAAATGTGATTTTAGGTTGTTTAATTATTATACAGTATGCTAGTGGGCATATTAGATCCATTTAGTTATTGTTGTCCCTATTTACACAGATATTTTGTTGAGTGAAAAATGTTGTTTTCTATTTGGGATAGAGAGAAAAAAAGTTATGTGATAAAGAAATAATGAAGGACATAGCAAACATAGTTTACATTATACACTAAGTAGTTTCAACACAAGTTATTTGTCTACAATTGTAATAAAATGAAGACCCCCTTTTACAGTATGGCCTATATTTATTTCTGCAATAGCCATTTAATTATCTTTCTATTTATCAGTTTTCATTTTTTGTATCGATGAGTTTCATTCTGCTCAAGGAGCCTTTGGCCTATAATCAAAACGCACTTGCCGTTACCACGGAAATCATGGTTGTCTCGGAATTAACCAAGACGGGAATCGTACACAAAATGCAAGTTTCAAGTGATACAGCTAATTCAGGTCAGGGAGAAATTCAGGCATGTTCTGTGTAGTTAGTTTATCATAGGAAAAGCTGTCATGTGACAAAACGATACAAGCCATTTGAAATCATATACAGTACGTCTGTTGAGTTTCCATTTCTGTTTTACATAGGAGAGGTTATACTGGTCAGCTGGGTGTGGCAGGGTGTGTTTCTGTGGGAGTATTTAGTTGATTTAAAATCAGAGGGACAGCTGACCCTGCCAGGCAAACGGACACATCTTGGTAGGGAGCAGCAGTCATGGTGAACAGGAGCAGCTCTGAGCTCACCCTCTGCCTCCTGCTCTTCACTGCTCTTTGCTTGGAGGCATTCATCATAGAATTGAAAGTCAACTCTCCAGCTGAGAGGATGAACTGGACAGAGGCCAGACTGTACTGCCAGAAGAACCACGTTGACTTAGCTGCTGGTAACAATGTGAATATTCTGGACCTGAGTGAGTCCTTCGTGGAGAATGTCGGTGAAGCCTGGGTTGGTCTACGCAGAGACCCTAAGAACGACTCAGCGTGGAGGTGGATTTATCCAAAGTGAGTATTCTGATGCAGATATCGTGAAATATTGACGAGATAAATTGTAGTTGCTGAGCAAAACATTATTCATTTGTCTTTTCAGAGCAGGAGAGCAGCTCTCAGGAGAAGACCTCTCACAGAGTGTATTTTGGGCCGATGGGCAGCAGAGCAGCCACTGTGCACATGTGGATACAGATTTTAAGTGGCACAGTGTGAGGTGTTCAAGTAAACGTAAATTCTCCTGCACAGAAGAAAATGCCATTAAACATCATCAAAATAGTGTTGACTGGTACACGGCTTCTGATTCCTGCAGGGAAAAAAAAAACTACAGTTACCTGGCCACCATCACCATGGATAACACAAAAAAATTGAAGGCTGGTGACTGGATCGGTCTGTACAGAAAAGCTGGTGAGACCTGGAGCTGGATCGGAGATCAGCAGACTGACTACAGAAACTGGGCCCAAGGAGAGCCAAGCTATGCAGACTGCGGCTCTTTTGATCCCGTAAATCAAAAGTATCACAGCAAAGCGTGCTCGGAAGAGTTTCCTTTTCTCTGCTTTGATGACAACCTTGTGGTGGTGAATGAAAACAAGACATGGGAGGATGCCTTGAAGCACTGCAGGGAAATGCAGAGCCCATGTGAAAATGAAACGAGCCCCTGCATCTACAAACACGACCTCCTGAGCCTGGAACTCCTGTATGAATACAAATACGTCAGAGATAGGATCTACAGAGCCACCACTGATGAGGTTTGGGAATAGGTGGTGGGCATTAATCATTAGAAAAACCTAAAAGAAAAAAGAAAATTTTCACTGAACACTTAACTATTCAAGTTAAGAGAAACATAACTATGATGCTGGCTCGTGACACTGAAGAGTGAAGCAATGTAGCCCATGTTTACCTGTTGAAGTCCTATTCAATCTGTCATAAAAGAGGGATGATTTTCCCCTTTTTCAGTTTATTTCAACATTTTTAGGACCTCTGGAAATAAAAATATCAAATCTTTTTTGAGGTAATGTAAAATGTATTTCTATTAACTCAGAACCCCCCAGGATCTCTTGCAGTTCCTTAATAAGCTGAATTATGATAGACAAATTCATCACCAATAGAATATTAAGAACTTTTTTTCCAAGGTTATCAATGTAAATGTTTAATTATTTAAGGAAAGAATAAGGAGTTGATTCAATAATATACAACAGATGCAAGTGTTTTTGAAAAGTGCCGTAGTCTTGTTTTTTTATGGTGGTTCCTTTTCGCTAAAAAATAAAGCTATAATAAGCTTTAGCTTTTTTTTTTTTTTTTTTAACTGAGTCTTCAGCTTTGAAGGTCAGTTCAGTGAGATAGCAGAATATTACTTTTTGTTTCTCCAGTAATTAACATTGACAACCTTATTGTTTCCGAGCTTCATACAGCTTCATCGCATAATGTGAATGAAAGAGTGAGCGGTTACCGATCAAACCCTTTTAAAAGGGGGAGACACTCTCAAAGCCTGTTTTGTGTTTCTCAGGTTTGGACGAGCCTTCGCTTCCTGGGAGGAAGGTGGTGGTGGTCCAACGGAGAGCAGCTGGAGAACCAGATGATGCTGCCGGACTGTCCGTCTGAGTGGAAACACTGTGGGACCTTGTCCAAACATGACACCAACAACTGGATCACCAGGAACTGCTTGGAAAGAAGAAACTTTATCTGCTACAGATATAAAGCTGACATTTTGGGGGTTTAAGAGCTTTTCAATGCTTTATTTTTTCCTGTTTTGACTGTATGTAACACACTGAGCTCTATATATTAAAGGGTTGGATCAGATAAATAGAATAAGGCTATCCTGGTTTATTTGTTCCCAATGAGTGAGAAAGAATATTAGCATACAGAATGAAAAATTAGAAACAAAAAGGTGTTTCCGCTTGTTTTTTGTTATGGTTTTCGCAATATTAGACTTGTGTGATCTCTATAGATCCCAATCCCGATGAACAACATGTATTATGGACACATTAATACTCTAAGTTTATCCTTTGTTTTGTAGGATCATTGACATGAAATCAATCTTTGCTTCAGATAAATTCCATTAGCTGCTATAGGTCAATAAATGTTGTAAATAAATAATGTTTTTATTAGCTCTTTTATTGAAAAGTAAAGCTATAAATATCGCATCATTTATAGCAAAACATTAAAAAAGTTATGATCAGATATTTCAACAACCACCTCAAAGTCATTGCAAAAATATATACTAAAATAAAGACTTTTGAAATGAAATCATCTGATAATATCCTCGAATATCCTTTACTATTTGGATATTCAAATAACATGCAGACCTACAGGTAGCACCACTCCTTCAATATTTACACTTCCAACATCACTCAAAAACATCGAAAGCAAGGGTTTCAAAGGTTTACTATTTGTATGATTTGACAAGTTATAGTTTATTTTTATTTTTATATAAACTCAATACTTCATGTGATATTGTCTGTTACGCTCAAATAAAGCAAAAATACATTAAATGTGAGCTATGGTTCCTACCTGTGGCGTAGTCGGAGGCATTTCGAGGCTGAGCACACGCTTTTCCGGTTGTCATTCAACGAGACAGCGCTGTGCTTCACCTCAGGACTCTAACACAGTAAGTAAAAAACGGGTTTTCCTTACGGTTGCTGAAATAAACATTAAAATAAAAACCTTAATGAAGACTAGTTTAATGGGTACACTTCACATAAAAATGACCCTCGAGACGTGTTCTGTAAATACAAGAGCAGCGCGTGTAAAGGTACGCAGGCGACGGGATTGTAGTTAAGCTAACGTTAGCTAATGTGCACCTTATTCATTTCCCTAAATACTCTTAACCATGAATAGGTTAGCCATGTAAATGTTTTGAATAAGACAACTGCCGGTCATTTCAGTCTTCTGATTGCTTTGCAAATGCTGCCCATTAGCCTGTTAGCCTGTTCCTATAATGTGAGCTAGCTCCAGTGTGAACTGTATAGCAGAATATGTAAGCTGTTAATTACTGTCGAATAAAGGTCAGTAAGTAGACATAAATATGCAAATCAGGAATGGAAATGCTACTGAATATCAATATATACAAGTGTCATCCAAGTGTAGAAACAAATCGAATACAACAATTAAGAAATGGGACAACTCAGTGTATTATGAACGTCAAGGGATAGGCTAGTCTGCTTTCCTGTGTATTACGAAATCGTAAAATAAATGACGTTTTGTTCTGGGTGATATTAAAAACAAGACATTTGATCTCTTTTGTTGGGTGTTATTCAATATTTTTGTGATTTAAAAAAAACAAAAAAAACGTTTTTGTGTGTGTCAAAATGTGCCAAAACCCTTAAACTCCTGGCCTGCTGTATACTCCTGTGAACTCTTCTTCTTCATTTTTCTTCAGGGAGCTGAACTCTGTGACCAGACACCATGACACTGTTTCACTTCGGGAACTGCTTTGCCCTAGCATATTTCCCTTACTTTATAACATACAAGTGCAGTGGCCTGTAAGTGTTTACTATTAATACACCGTTTATGGCATTGTTTTGTATGTTCCTGTGTTGTAGCAACATATGCTCTGCGTCTAAGAAGTCTGTTAATAATCTGCTTAGTAATGTGTGAGGTTTGGGAGGGGGTCCACATAATCTTCTTAGTGCTGTGTAGTGGGCTCTTGAATTTGGCAGTACCTTTGCTTTACCACACATTTTTTGTTTTATTATTGCTATCAAGTCTTAAACATTTTTCATTTTTCCTTGTCTTTTTTCACCCTTATTTGACCTGACTGCCATTTAACTCTGTCTTTGTGTTTTCAATCTTTAGCTCAGAGTACAATGCCTTCTGGAGATGTGTCCAGGCGGGAGCAACTTACTTGTTTGTCCAACTTTGTAAAGTGAGTTGGCTTTTTGGGGATTAAATGATATTCCATTGTGAGATTGGGCAGGGAAGATTGCAGGGGAAACCTTGAGTTTTGGAGTGTTTAAACGGATGTATATTTTTGCATTTCAGATGCTGTTCCTAGCAACATTTTTCCCCACATGGGAAGGAGGAGCTGGAGTTTATGATTTTGTAGGGGTGAGTGCTCCTTGCTGTCAGATTCCTTTCAACTATTATAATGAAAATACAAGGAAAACCAGTTTCAAAGCATCTTGTGAAGGAGGTTATAATGTTTGTGTTTTTTAGGAATTTATGAAGTCAACAGTGGACATGGCAGACCTGTTGGGGCTCCATCTCGTGATGTCCCGTAATGCTGGTAAAGGAGAGTACAAGATCATGGTGGCTGCCATGGGCTGGGCAACAGCAGAACTTGTGATGTCCAGGTAAGCTGAAACGCTGCACCTGCGGAACCAAATTGCTATTCATATAAAGATGATGAATCTTACATTTTCTCTGTTTTGAATCTTCAGGTGTCTTCCTCTGTGGGTGGGAGCCAGAGGGATTGAGTTTGACTGGAAGTACATCCAGATGAGCTTCGACTCCAACATTAGTTTGGTGAGTAGCTGTCCTATTCTGGTTTTTCACTACTCTGTCTAATGCTGCATTTTCTATTTGTCACTTTATCTGTTGTCTTGTATGTCAGCCTACCCTTTTCTCCCTCTTCCTTCCACCTCACTGTCTTCCATTGTGCTATTTGTTTTTGTTTGTTGCTTTGAGTTTTATTTTTTTATTTTCAAACCCTCCTATCTTTTTACCTGCAAAGGTCACCACCAGGTCTGTTGCCATATCTGATTTTAACAACATAATTATTGTGGCCAACACAATTCAACCATAATACATGTTAAGAACATAAAAAATAGCAATACTGCAATCACTCTCATTCATGTTTCAACTTTTCAAAGACAGGCACTTATGATTTTGAGTGTTTAATTGCAGGAAAACCAGCATCCAATACAACCTATTTTGTTTATAAGCATAGAAATCATTTAAATAAATGTTAAGTAGTTTTAATTATGTATCACAAACTGCCTAAAGTTAGTATTAGGAGGGTAAACCGGCATAAACAGCCCCTGCTATGGTCAGTGACTTTTAAATGATTTCCTAAAATCAGTTTTTACAGACTATCTTTTATTGCTTTTACTTTTATTTATTTATTTATTGTTATGGCTGCACTTTGTATTGTGTTGAACTTGTTTACACATTTTTCCACTATGCTTATACTGTTGCTGTTATGTTGCCTCCTGGTCTGTCTTTTGCTTTTTCCATCAGAGTTTTGTAAACTCCGTTTTTTTTTTTTTTAATTCTCAAAGGTTTTATCTTCAATGTTTATCTTCACATGAGTGTGTAAAAAATACATTTAAAAAAAACAACAAATGTAACTTGTATTTATATTTATGTGTTTCTAGGTCCATTATATCGCCATGGCAGCAGTGGTGTGGATGTTCACACGATACGACCTTCCTAAGAGCTTCAGGCTTCCTGTTACTGTGCTGCTGGCTCTGTGTGTCTACAAGGCCTTCCTCATGGAGTAAGTCTGACAGACTTGTACACACCATCAGACCTACACACCGCCAGACATACCACCTACCGTACACTCAACTAACTTTAGACAAGAAAGCACATTTCCAAAAAGGAAAAGTATTTGTTTAAGGGAAAAATCTGTTTGTTTTTGCAACCACAGGAGGGCACTATATAACAGCAAGAATACTCACTCTAATCTTGAAGTGCAAGTCAGAAAAACAAACCTGCAGGTCAAATGAACAACATAAAAGTTGCATCACTTTACATACCTAAAATATCTGTCATGCATCTATTAGCCTGTTTCCCTGAAGTATAGAGAGCTGTGCAGTGGTTTGATCTCATTTTTAAATGTGAGAAGCAACGGAGGAGAGATGATTCTGGACCCCCAGTCAGTTGGTTGGACATTTTGTCTATTGCACAGGTTTCACTTTTATCATGTGCTCCTTGTTGGAGTCCAAAACAAACTACAGGGATGAATGTGTATTGAATTGTAACTGCCTAGTAACTTTTCTATTTGGCTTGACAAACAAGTTCTGTTGACAGAAACTGTAATATGTGTTTATGCTTTTCAAGAGGTTCAGAGACCAACGTGAGGACCAGCAGATCATTTAAGTACATTTGGGTTTTCAGTGTTAGTGGCTGAAGTAGACCATAGGTTATTAAAATAATACATGCCATTTAATTGTGTATCTGTACATGGTTGCAGCAATGCACTGTTGTCCTTTTGTTCCTTCCCGTTGTAACTTACTTCGTGCTTCTCTCCCTCTTCAGGCTGTTCGTCCACGTCTTTCTGCTGGGCAGTTGGACCGTGTTGTTGGTGAAAGCCGTGCTGACCGGAGCCATCTCTCTCTGCTCACTGTTTCTCTTTGTCACTCTGGTCCACAGCAACTAAGTCAAACTCAGCACCCTGGGAACAGCCTCCAACAGTCTTTTGGGTTCAGACTGGACCCCAGTTGTCATAACTTAGAAGCTCCTGATACCTTTTTTTCAGTCCATGTATCACCATACAACACCAAAGACTACTGAAAAGTGCTTGTTGATAATGGGTAGCTGAACTGGTCTACGGCACAGTTCTGGCTACGCTACCCTACTGGGAAGTGAACCAGTTCTTCAAGATGTTTAGTCATCAGTCATCAAAGCCCTGTGATGGGAAACATGCACTGAGGCTTTGTATGCTTTCAGTCCACCAGTACACTTCTGGTTGAGTGGTGACATCAGGGAGCTTCTATAACATGATTGGCTTTCCTAAGCTGTTTTGGTTTTGTTGAACGAGGAATTTTTGTACAAGGAAGACCACAAATGAATTTATATAACATGTTTTTTTTATGTGTTGTCTAATGAGCCAGCTTAGATTCAATAGAAAAGTGAATTTATAACAAATGAAAGACATTGATAGTTTCTTGTGTGGCCACCAATTTATGAATTTATTTATATACAAGTAAATATTAGTAGTTAAAACGTAACTAACAAGATTTTTTCTAATTCATAATGAAATTGATTTCTGTATTCATAGTTTAACAAAAAAAAACTGTCTTGCAGTTTCAATGAACTCAGCATTATGATCACATTTCATTGAATTATCAGTAACTGTGATTTTGAGATGTAAGTAATAAATGTCTTTTTGTCTTATCTCTGCTCTCTTAGTTTTCATTGTTCATACTGTTCAATGGCTGTCAGTGACCATATGTAATATTTAAGAATGAATTCACAGGGACCCTATCATGCTCATTTTCAGTTTTTATAATTGTATATTTTTCTGTGACATGTTTCTATGCTCTAATGTTCAAAAATGTCTTTATTTTTCTCATACTGCCTGTGCTGCAGCAACTCCTTTCACCCTCTGTCTGAAACCAGAGCCCAGTCTGCGCTGATTGGTTAGCTGTCTGGCCCTGTTGTGATTGGTCAACTACTTAGAGAGGTCCCTCCCTTTAGTCTACCACAAACATTGTGTTGGAGCAATAGCTAATAGAAGCTACATTTTTACATTGATGTCAGTCAATAGCGCTGTTGTCCTACTTTTTTGGATTTATTTTACTTGTGTATGTGTTATAAGTTGTAGCCAGTGTAATTTAGCCATTTACAGGTGGCTGGTAACAAAAGTTCTCCTCTGTTCCCACACTTCTGCGATTACCCTTGACTAAGAGAAAAAAGAGTCTTGAATAGGCGGACTGGAAAAGAGAACAACACCCCCACACACCTGAATGAGCGGGGCTTCTGATGGAGGGAGGGAGGGAGAGAAAACACTTCTAGAAATTATAGAATAGGAGACAAAGACATTATTTAACATGAGAGCCTTGGTTATGAAACAACTTTGAATGTCAACAGAGAAAGAGATTTTTTTTGACATGATTACACCATAATTCCAGAAAAATATCATGTTACAAACAAGGAATGTTCTTTGTGTTCAGGGGTAATCAGATGGAATGGTGCCAAATTGTGCAAGTTTTAGAAAATAAAAGTGAATATTGTACCAAAATGAACACATGAATTTACAGTTGTTATAACTTTGTAGCAGGTATAAATGACACATACATCGTGTAGTCGAAGATGTTCGCTTTTTTTTCTGACAACTTCTTTCCTAGGTGTTTATTTCAAATACGTTACAGAGAAAGTTACTTGTGTACGAATTTTACGGTAAACACAAAAATGGACAAGCAACATTGCTAAAACATTGTAGCTTAAGGAGTTTGGTTACACTTTAGCAAATTATTCTGATGTTAATTGGTAGAAAGCTATTTTTGAATAAGTGATTGCTCTTTTTGTAGATTGAATGAACCTGTAGGTCAAATGATGCCCCTATTTTTTTAAAAGCATGTAGTCCTGTTGTACACTTAAATTATAACAACAATTTTGCTCTAACAAACCTCCTCTGTTCTCACCTCAGGTTTTTCCCTTTCACCACTTCAGTTTAGTAGACTGTCTGCATTCTCTGCTTCTCTCTCCTCCCTCTGTCAGCTGGGGGGGGGGGGGGGGGGGACTGGAGTCCAACAAGTCGGTCATTATTGGAATTCAACAATGGGCTCTGCTGTTGCCTTATACTTGTGTCTGTTTGCAGCAACACATCGACATAAGCCTGACCCTGTGAATTCCAGCAAGAATTAGAAGAGTGTGACTAACAATCAGGATGGTACCACCCCTGACCCATTGCAGGTTTATGTACAGGTCACAAGACTATAGGCCTGGATGTTCTTGATTGCAGTAGCACCTTAGATATTCAGTCCATGAAGGCATTGACAAGGTATCTCGTCTCATTCTTTGCACTTTCTGCAGATCTAATAGTAACCCAAACAATTAAACCTCCGCCCAGGGTAGTTGGCATTGACAGCCCAATTGGGTTGTTAGCGTCATGCTTGATGGTTCACCAACACCAACCAAGGCTGCTAAGTGATTCAGTACGTTCTTAGTGTCTGTGGAACTGCAAAGATAATATTGGGGGATATCTGGTTGGTTTTCACTACGGCATCCTTTGATTTAATTTAGCCTTCCCTAACCTGAGCCTCACCACGATAGAGTGAAGGGAATGTGGGTGTGCCCTCCCAGCTTGATATAAGGAAGGGCTAAGAGAAAAGGGCCTTCATGTAAACAGATACACTCCCAGATCACCTCAGACAGAGGAAGGAGCAACGTTTAGGCTACCAGACTAGCTAGCATCATGTTCCTCAGCGGGTACATTCAGTATCATGGCCTTCCCCTGCCCCCTGTGGCTCACAGCAAGGAGAGCTTGGAGTACTCCCAAAACTTCCCAGTGGAAGACACCGATGTGTTTGCTGTGACCTACCCCAAATCAGGTACAGTGCATTCATTCTCATATGTGAAAGATATATTTTTTTAGCTGTTCAATTAATCCCTGGTTGATGCATTACATTTAAATAACTTTTCCGGATACATTGTATTTTTCTAGCTGTTTGGAAAGGAAATAAGTTGTCCATAGGTGTGGGGGACTGTGGCTGCAAGAGGGGACAATCGTCTCTCAACCAGAAGTCTTTCTTTAAATGACGGAATTGATTTGAATTTGGGATTAATAAGAAATGAATACTGCGTAATATATGTTTATATATATATAATAAGTACAATATAAGACAAGCACAAGTGTCATGTCTGGTTCATATTCCATTATACTTTTTGAATCTGCTGAGGTATGGACTATACGTAGGTGCTGAGAGTCCTATAACATGCAGATACTGTACATGCGTGCACCTATCCTCAACCTTACCATTTTACGGTTAATGGCATACCTCAACCATGAACTTGTGGTGTCAGGAGTTCACGGGCATGAGGTTAATCTGCTTATGATGCATGCCAGGTCTTTTGACATTTCTCATTAATAGTGGATGGGTAATATAATAACTAATTAATGAGCAAAAGCATTTAAACACTGGCTAACTAAATGTCTCAGCAGCGACTAGTTAATTGCAAAAAACACTAAAACTCTGTTTTGTAAATCCTGATAATATCTGAGATCGCTAAATTCGTTTTTTCTGATTTGTCTTCACCATCTTTGCACCGAATTTGTCCTTTAATCAGGAGAGCCATGTGTCACACAGAAACACACAGTGGATGATTTTGTATGTTCCGCAACAGACTTCAGGAAGAAAAGACCCAGTACTTTTCACACGACACAATGCACACACCAAAATGACATGAAGATTTGATTGACTTCAGAGCCTATTTGTGCATCCACACCAGAGATGGAAATTAACTTTTTTTGCCCACCGGCCACTGTGACTGGTGGATTCTAAAATGTACCAGCCACTCAACTTTTTTACCAGCCACTTTTTATGAGTAATATATATATGCGTTAATGTTTTCAATATAATAGGGTATAATGTTTTTTTTCAAATCAGTAGGCCTACCAACTAGTTTTTCATCACAACTGATTATACAATAAGTAGGTGCTACCAAGGAACTGATTTGCAAATGTTACAGTCTTACTGCATATGATATGATAAACAATACACAAGTATCTGCCATGTTAAGTAATGTTTATTCTGGGAAACATTGTGCCATTAAACTTCATAAATGTACCTATTTCCTCAGGAAAAGGTTAACACTTTCAGTCACAGACAACACAAGCACAAGCCACTTGCAACCATTACAAATACAAACCATAGTCATAGACAGTGCATCAAACTATCCAAGATCCAAGATGCTTCATAGAAAAGGATGATCTCCAAAACATCAGCGAGAAAACTTTTAGAGAAGTCACCACAGTTCAGGATGTTAAACCCTGAGTCCACACAACAGTACAGAACAATTATGTCAATCTCAATGTCCCAGTTCCAAATGTTACATAACTAGTTATTTTCAGGACATGAATATGACATTTAGATGACTGGTGGTCCTTCACGGCTTCCAATTTCAGGTTTTTTTTGTCCCCACGATGAAGTTGTTTGACCTGTGAGCTTCTGATGCGTACTGACAACAGGCTGAGCAGTACATGGTCTGGCTCGTTTCCTCGTACACCAGCCTGTCGCAATCTGTTGTTCGCCATCTCTCATTAAAAAATCGCTTAGCCTTTTCTCGGTGGTAGGTCAAATTAGGAAAATCCCCTTTGATGGATCAATTAAGGCACATCTGAACTTCAGCACTGCAGTTATTTTTACACTGTGGTTGTACTATGTATCAGTATCAGCCATTGCTTGCTATAAAAACTTGAACTGAATGTTCACACACACGCACATGTGCTTTACTAATTAATCACAGCAGCTTTATGGTAACAGATGTTCATTTGCAGATAACGTTACCACCCAAGACAATGTTTCCCTCACATTAGCATTTAATTTGACTAAACTGGCAGTGTATGCTGATCATAGAACAAACCTGCTTATTGGACCATTTTATTTGAGTTACACAAACAGTGAGCAAAAATAGTGTTGTTGTAATGGGTATATTTTGTCTCATGTATCCTACGTTTTTATATCTATATCCCATCCAAGGTGGCTCTGCCTCTGAACTGTCTGCTTCCCACTTTGGCACATACTTTGCATGGATGTATAGGGAATGGGAATGTGACGTCATCAACAGCAAGTCAGCCATCTTTAGAGGATAACAGCGGACACAACTGACTTGCCTGTACAGCGAGCAAAGTAGTCTTATTTTCTCTTTTGACCTTATAAGGGGGGGGGGGGCAATGACTCTTAATCCGTCCCTGCTTATAAACAGGGTCGGTTGAGCACTGTTGTGTTGTTGGATATAACAGTCACTCCCAGTGGCGGCTGGTGAACATTTTTTTGGGGGGGGACGCAGTTGGGCGGCACGGTTTAAATAGCACTTTTTTAGAGGTTTAGCTTAAGACAGTTGGTTAGGTGGCTGCGGCCACATTCGTGCTTCTTACATTTTTGTGTGAAGTGCTTTAGATCCTTCATCCCGGTTGTAGTCCAAAGTGTTTCAGTCCCAGGACTTTGAAATAACAGACAAGGGAAACAAAAAAAGGCATTGCTCACTGTACAACCAGCTAACCAATTCCGCTTAGCATACAAGTTTGAGGAGAAAGTCCGAGTGTAGGTTCTCCCGCGATCAGTGGTCGTCTGTTGAATGTTTAAATCCGGACGCTCGGGTCCCAAGTCTTTCAATTTCTTCTTTTCGACATCTGATAGTCGATGAAACGGTGTTTTAAGTAGAGCTTGCACGGAGTTCTCAGCCATCGATGTCGCCATATTCACTCAATCTAAGTTTCAGCTAGCTACGGTGCTGCTCTTTACGCTTGTGGTTAGGGAATGATAACGATGCTGATTCGCCGAAATAGTCCAATCGCGTATCTAAGAATGTCACATTGAACTAAGAAACAATGCCATTGGCTGTGGGCGCAAAGATTTGCGCCCACAGATCTAAGTTTCATCCTCCAATGAAAAGCTATCCTTGCTAAAATGACTGAGAAAAGTAGAAGCTCTCCTATAGACTCCCATGTTATCGGCGCCCACGGACGGTAGCCGACCTGCCTATTCTCAGAAAAGGCGAATGGCAATATATTATGTCCGGACACATTTTAGCGGTTCTTGACAGTGGTCTCCCATACACATTTAACCCATAAACACGGTACATTTCTTATTTCAATTATGTTGTATAACGTTTTTTAACTCAAAAAGTCAGGGTGGGCGGCGCCCAAGCGCCCACTATTGACGCACCGCCACTGGTCACTCCAAAGACCGACTAAAAGAACAATATATAGGACCGTAAGATTGCATTTGACACTTTTTTGTTTCAACCGTCAGCAGGATGATTTTCACTTAACACCATTTATGACTTCTAAAGTGTAGATTCATATCACAGTTGCATGGTTTTGTCACCACTCTAAACTATAGTGTTCGGCATGTTGACGTTGAGCAGTCTCATTTAGTCACTGTTTTTTATGACACGTAGAAGCTTTGGACATTCCCAATAGGGGTATTTACTAACCAAAGATCATATATCAAGATCAAGCATATAACCATAAACAACTTGAGAGATACGGCAAAATTTAATTAACAACGCATTTATATGTAGGAGATATTACAGCATTCATTGCCATTTAGTTCCCCGAGACATCATATCATATATGTTGCATTTAAAAGGGCTAATGGTTATTTGTAAAAGCTTGGTTTTACATGTTTAATCCCCCTCTACCATAACAAAAATGTTTACATACTCAGGAAAACATCTCTGATTTTAAGTAGGCCAAACTGCCTCGTCCCAAACTTTTCGCTCAACTTCGATAACAGATAAAAAAATACAAAATACGAACAAATCATACGTTTTTGTCACTGTTGTATAATCCTATTATTTATATTCCCCACTCAATTTATTTTTGTGTTATTAATACTTTTTTTTAAATTTAAAGTTGTTATAAAGTGAGTGTGCCATGGTTGAATCCCTTGCCGTCTCCTCAAAAATGTTAGTCTTGTCATGTTTCTTACTTGTCTCATGCTCCAGGTTAATGGTTAGTTATGTTTCATGTTTTGTTAAGTCATTTTAGTCTTGTCTTCCAGGTCCCTTCCCTGTGTCCCTGCCCTCGTCAGCGTCAGCCCCGCCCCTGATTGTTTCCACCTGTTCCCTATTACCTCATGTTTAAATAGTCCAGTCTCCCGTTGTCTTGAGCCAGTTCGTCTTGTCCTATCCTTTTCTCCTGTCCTTTTGTCAGTAGCCAGCGTCCAGCGTTTTGTTACATGAGTCCAGCCTGTTCCATGTTCCTGAGTTTTTGTGCTGCTAGTTAATTTCTCATTCTGAGCTATTCTCCGTTGATACTTTTTGATAAACGTTTTGATCCTCCATAGGCTCTGAGTTAGTTTTTTTGTGGGGCATTTTTAAAAATAATTAACCTCGGTCTCCTGAGTGGTGCATTCGAGTCTTACTGTCTTGTGTCTAAAGCTCGTGACACTACTCTCCATTCAATGTTTTCTTTAATGTTTCTCAACAAGCTTGACTGTTGCGGTAAAGCATAACATGTCCGCCCTGTTATGCTTGTTTTTAGTTTAAACTGATGTTTTGTAATAGGCCTATAGGTAATATTGTTAATATATTTATCAAATATCTTATTTTGTTGTCAAGTGCTAGCTTGGTTATCATCACACAAGTCGCAATAGCCAAGTTTAGCATAAAATGTCCATACTTTTTTACATTTAAAATGTATTTTTTCACAGTAACAGTAATTATTGGACCTGCTGTCCTGAGCTGGACTCAAATATTGTCCTTATACTTTAACGAGCCATCATTTAGATGAAATAATAATTTAAAAAAGGTTTTTACATGGATGAAATGTCACCGAAAGCTAGGAATGACTCGGCTACTACTTGATTGAAATAGCCTAAAACATTCAGCTGCCCATAATAAAGTAAACAAAACTAAATCATTAATGAGCTTGTTTTGGAGGTTCTAAATATGGGTTCATTATGTTCAGTCTTTTATTTGGTCATTTAGTTGCGTTTATCTTTCGGTAATCATTTGTCCCATATTTTTGAATGCATCATGGAAGTCAAGTCTCCGTGATTTGTTTGAATACATTTGTTAGGCTCTTATGCTCAGAAGTTGCCAGTCACAGTCATAGGTGACAACAACATTCAGTCTATGCTCGCCAACATGACTTCTGAAGACATGTGTCTGCACTATCAGGGACTTCTGCTTCCTAAAGAAACTCACTCCTTACAGAGCCTGGAGTTTGCACAGGCATTCAAGTTTACGGACGACGACGTCATTGCTGCCGTGTATCCAAAATCAGGTTAGTGTTGTTTTGGACTCACTGCAGTCTTAACAGAAACTTAATTGGGTCAACAATATGTTACAACTATTTTACGTTGCACTACTTCGGGTCCTGCTCCTTTTCCCCTCTCCCTCTCTGCTGCTGGTGGGCTTGGACCCCAACGGCGAATGTTATGTATTCTGCAGCCGTTTTAGTCTTAGTTCTGTCAGTTCATAGGTAAGTGTAAAATACTACAACGTTGGCATCCTTTTATCCATATGAATCGCTTTATATGACCTTTCATGTAAATACCCTCAATCTGTGACAAATACACACATAGGAGCAGTGGCGGACCTAGCAATTTAGGGGCCCAAGGCGAACATAGCCGGGGGCCCTCTTCATCCATTTTTTAACGAAAAAAAAACAAACCAGGAGGCTCCCTCTTCTTCCTTGTTATGGCTCTCTCTCCCTGGAATGTTATGTCCATGTCTATCTCTCCATTGTCTCTTTCTCTTCATCTCTTTTGTCCCTGTATTCATACTGCTCTTCTTTATCATTGTTTATTCATCTTCTTCTTAGTCCCTGTTTTTCTTTCCCTTGAATGTCTTTGTATTTTATATTTGCCCTTTCTTTGTCTTCCTTTATCAATTCTGCTTTAGTCTTCATATTGTGGCACAGCTGATCAGTCATACTAAAGCCTAACCCTGCGAGCTTTGGCGTCAGCAAACCTTCCTATCACTGACTCCATATCCAGTGTTGTCCTGACTTCATGTTCAATGGCAATGGAGGCAAGGGCAGACAGCCTGTCCTGGGACATAGTGGACCTCAAATAGGTTTTCAGCCTCTTCAGTGCCGAGAAGCTTCTCTCACCTGAAGCTACAGTCACAGGGAGAGTGAGAAGAAGTCTGAGAGCTATGCTCAAATTAGGATACATATCCAGGACATTCTCCTTAAGCGTATATATACTCTAACATCTGACATGGTGTTGAGATACAGTATGTGGGGGAAAGGACCTAACAGCACCTATTATTTCCATCTTCAGGTCCTGTGCATCGACATCCTCCATTGCCTTCTCCAGTTTGTAGCAGCATTCATCTAACTTCCTTCCCTGTTCTGTACTTTTCAATAAGTGAGTGGAGTAGAGAAATCCATATAAGTCAAAGAAGGCCTGCATGTGTGAGAATCTCTCCTTTATTGTGACCTGGGCTGTATCAGGTGGAGGAAAAACTCTCTTTTGAAGAGCTCTTCTGGAGCAGACAGTGTTTCCTCTCTCCCCTCATACTAAAACTTCCTTTTGGTCTTTCTGTCGCACCTCAGGCCAGCTCATCTCCACCTCCATCTTCTCTGCTATCTCCCTGGCATCTGTTTTTGTAGAATTGAAACCATACTCCCGAAATTCCTCATTCTGACACTGATGATTTTTCTTCTTACGGTCTCAATAGAAACAATGGAGCTCTGCAAGATTTTACTAACCCTATTAATGTGGTACAACACATTGTACCAAACAATGGTACTCACCATGAAGGGCCATTTCATCATTTCTTCAATGAGGCTTTGAGCGCTGGAGACACATTCTGGATCTTTCTTCTCCTTTGCGTGTTCTTTCAAAGCTTCCAATGCATCCAGAATTTCAGGCAGCTGGTAGCACACAGCTTTCACAGCCTCCACCCGACATTCCCACCTTGTTGTGGACAAGGTTTTGACAGACACATCTCTGACATGCTTCTGGAGAATTGCCCAGCGGTGAACGGAGCTACTGAACGCATTGTAAAGCCTCTGCAATAATCCAAAGTACTTTAACGATTCCACAGAAGACTTCACAGCATCACCGACCACCAGGTTTAATGTGTGACTGCCACACGGGACACACAGCACTTTGCTGTTCAGTTCTAGGAGTCTTGCGTGGACCCCCTGCCTTTTGCCTTGCATATTGCTGCCGTTGTCATAGGACTGGCCACGGCCAGGCGTCCTAGAAAAAAATTGAGTAGGCCCTGGCCAGTGGTGTCCTCAGCAACAAGAAATCCAACAAAGTGCTCATGAATGGACACTCCCTTTGCGGGCTCACAATTAACAATTCTCAACACCACTGACAGCTGCTCATTGTGGCTGACATCGGGAGTGCAGTCCATGATGACTGCATAGTATTTTGCCCTTTTTACTCTCTCCTCTATGGCATCAGTGGTGCACTGCCCAACAAGGCCTATTAATTCATTCGGAATACTCTTGCTTAGGTAGGTATCAGTCAACTCATTCTCCTCAATCCTCTACACCTGCTTCCTGGCTGCTCGTGCGCTCATTGGTCTTTCGCGGTCATAGAACAGTCCATTGTAGTGTACGGGGGGGGGGGGGGGGGGGGGAGAGGAATATGAATTTGTCTTTTCTGATGTTTTCTCATTATTATTTTTTTGTTGCTGTTATTTATTTGTTTAAAATGCTATTATAATTTACAATGATAATGGTGTGGGCGCTACTGGCCCGTAGCCATGGCTGGTTGGGGTAAGGCAGGGGTGCCCAACCTTTTTTGAACCAAGATCTACTTTTAAAGTTGATAGTTTGTCGAGATCTACCAAGCCATATCGAAAGCCATAGCGTAGCCACAATTAATTGTGCACCTATATAATAACACAATTTTCTGACACAAAGATCAAGTTTGAAGAATAACAATACATTTATTGAAGTAAATGTACGTCGTGCAAAGAATAAGCACAAGTAGGCCTAGGACTGGCCCGTAACAACACAACAACATACAACCCAATTAATACAATGCCTAATTTAAGTTGGAAAAGTGGTTCTCTACCTCTACCTGAGAGGAGGAAGCTAGTCTCTCATAGGCCGGACAGTAGGAGTTGAGTGCCAGCCGTAAGCAGGCCGCAAGGTGGTTATCAGTATTGGTTGATCTGTATTTTGACTAAATGATTTTCATATGTGAAAAGGCAGACTCACACAAATATGTTGATCCAAAAAGTGCAGTCAAATTCTTTGCAGTTTGTCTGAGGTTGGGGTACTTCTCTTTCTGCATTAGATTCCAGAATTGGACATTTGTGTCAGGTGTAGCTCTTGATTTGAGCTCAATGTCATTATTTAGTGAGTTGCACCTGCTTGATAGCAGCTGCAACTTGCTTTTAAAGGTGTTCACGGAGCTGATCATGTTGATGATGTGTTTGTTCTTAACCTGCAGATCTAGATTCAAGTTATTGAGCTTGTCAGTCAGATCAGTAAGAAAGGCTAAATCCAAGAGCCACTGACTGTCTTCTAGCTGTGCATATTCAGCATGGTTTGAACGTTTCAGAAATTCTTTAATTTCGGGCAACAATTCAGAAAACCGTTCCAGAAATGTTCCTCTGCTGAGCCACATTACGTCTGTGTACGGCAGCAGATCTGTGTGTTCTGCACCGGTCTCCTCCAGTTGCGCACGGAATAATCGCCTCTGCAGACTCCTGGCTCGAACAGAACAGGCAATCTTGTTAGTGAATTATACAATGGTAATTGAGGAAATCCGGGAAAGATGCTGACTGTTTGCACAATCCAATGAACCCAGCAGTACGTCCAATCATTGCTGGAGCCCCATCGGTTGTAATGGAGATGAGCTTGAAGAGGAGCAACTTGCTCAACTTGCTCTTACTAATGAATTCCATAAAAGCCTGAAAAATATCTGTGCCTGTTGTGTGCCCTTTCAGAGGCAAAATAGTCAGCAGCTCTTCTTTTACACTCATATTGTCAAAAACCATTCTAATGAACACACATAGCTGAGCCACATCCACAACATCAGTGGATCCATTGAATTACAGAGAAAAACACTCCCATGTGTCAACATCATTCCTCAATTGCTGTTCAACATCCTCCGCCATTCCCTCGCATCGCCGTGTAACAGAATTTCTTGATAGCTGCACATCCTGAATAGCAGACACAATCTCCTTTCAGATTTATAAAATCGGCAAAAAGCACATCTGCAGCTTCCATGAACGCGTCTTTCACAATCTCACCATCCTTGAAAGATTTCTTTCCTTTTGCAAGAACACGACAGACACGATAAGAAGCTATGGTTGCAGCCTTACTCGTTGTATTGGGCCTGGTAAAAATGGACTGTTGTGCTGCTAGCTGACTTTTCAATTCCTTGACTTTTCGGGCGCGAAGTGGTGATTTAGCTGGGAAGTTTGTATCGTAGCTCTTGTGGACCGTCTTGAAATGCCGATCCAGATTCTCTTTCTTTGGTAAAGCCACATTTGCATTGCAGATAAGACAGATGGACTTGGCATTCGAATACACAAAAAAATAATCCTCCTCCCACTCTGAATGAAAATGTTAAGTTTTAGATGTTTTAGCTTCACTCGCTCTAGTCAAGCTTCTCGCGCCCTTCCGAGTCCTTAGTTCGAACCTAGCAACCATACCCTGCGCACGCAGATAGAAAGAAGCGCGTGAGACTTTTTCTTTGATTATGCCTGATCTACCTTACTATAGCTGTACAAATCTACACACTGCTTCAGGCGATCAGCAGTTCATTGTGCCTATTTAAGATGTTTTAAGTTGGAAGTTTTAATGTAGGCCTATTTTACACAAGAGTAGGAGGATAGCCTACACACAACATTTTCTCGCGATCGACTGGAACTCAGCCCGCGATCGACTGGTAGACCGCGATCGACTGGTTGGGCACCCCTGGCCTAAGGCAATCGCCTACTCCGCCTTAATCGTAGGTCCGCCACTGCATAGGAGTTCAGTGAAATAGATAACATGACACTAAAGTCTGCCAAACTTACCAACATCATGGAGCCTGTCCTCCTGTAAAAAACGACCAAATAGTTAGATTGCTCAATCAGCTTATTACGACCTATAGTCACGTTTTAATGTTTTTGACCACTATTGGTCGTATAAGACACACACACACACACACACACACACACACACACACACACACACACACACACACACACACACACAGCCGAACTTGAAGAGACCCATAAATACTTTTACTGTGTAACGGTTGAAAATATCGACTAAGCGGGACGTGTACGGCTGCGTTCCGGTGCGGCAGCACTAAAAGCCTGATGAACCTTTACCATATACAATACCATTAATAGTATTTAATAAATAAATTATTTGACCATCCATCCATCCATCCATCTTCTCACGCTTTTCCGTCAGGGTCGCGGAGGTAACAGCTCCAGCAGAGAGCCCCAACTTCTCTTTCCCTGGCCACATCAACCAGCTCTGACTGGGGGATTCCAAGACGCTCCCAGGCCAGCGAAGAGATATAATCCCTCCACCTGGTCCTAGGTCTACCCCTCGGTCTCTTCCCAGCTGGATGTGCCTGGAACACCTCCCTAGGGAGGCACCCGGGCCGGGTGGCATCCTTACTAGGTGCCCGAACCACCTCAACTGGCTCCTTTCAACGCGAAGGAGCAGCGGTTCTACTCCGAGTCCCTCCCGGATGACTGAACTTCTCACCTTATCTCTAAGGGAGATGCCAGCCGCCCTGCAGAGAAATCCCATTTCGGCCGCTGGTATCCGAGATCTCGTTCTTTCGGTCATGACCCATCCTTCATGTCCATAGGTGAGGGTAGGAATGAAAATGGCCCGGTAGACAGAGAGCTTTGCCTTCTGGCTCAGCTCTCTTTTCGTCGGTGCAGCGACTGCAGTACCGCTCCCGCTGCTCCGATTCTCCGGCCCATCTCACGCTCCATTGTTCCCTCACTCGAGAACAAGACCCCGAGATACTTGAACTCCTTCATTTGGGGTAAGGCTTCATTCTCTACCTGGAGTGGACAGTCCATCAGTTTCCTGCTGAGAACCATGGCCTCAGATTTGGAGGTGCTGATCCTCATCCCAGCCGCTTCACACTCGGCCGCGAACCAATCCAGTGAGTGCTGCAAGTCACAGAACGATGAAGCCATTAGGACAACATCATCTGCAAAAAACAGTGGTGCAATCCTTAGCCGACCGAACTGCAGACCCCCTCCCCCACGACTATGCCTCGAAATCCTGTCCATGAATATCACAAACAGGATTGGTGACAAAGCGCAGCCCTGGCGGAGGCCAACCCTCACCGAAAATTGGTCCGACGTACTACCGAGGGACCCGGACACAGCTCTCGCTTTAGTATTTGACGTGATAATAACATTTGGATGACCAAATGGATGGAGTCATTTGACTAAAACCCAGAATGCACGGTGGCCCGTTGATTGAAAACGCTCCAGTGGGTCGTATTAGAGGGTTGGAACAATCGACCTATTTGGTCGTATTAGTTGGAGGACTTGTTGACGTTGAAAATACATTTAGTGCCAGTTCAGAGACTCTTTGAGTTCCTGTAGTTTTTTTGGGTTAGCTTTTGCAAATCAGTCCTGTATCTAATGGTAGGGTATATCCAGGTTGTATTCATGTTGGTGATAGATCTATTGCTATAACTAAGATTATTCAATAAGTGTAGCTAAAATAAATAGCAAGAATCTCCCAAAAGCCCAGTAGTGCTTCTTAAAGAAGTGTGAAGTCTGAACAACAAACTAAACCTAATGTCGCATGAAACCAACTGAACTTAAGTGACGTTTTATGCAGAATACACATTTTTCATGGTGTCTAGCTGTATGTCTTGAGACCCTAAAAAATGAGACAATACACTTGTTTCTGCTTTCCTACCTAGCTACAGCCAACTGACAATCCCTGCCATGAGAAAACTTGTTGTTCTTGTTGAGGTATAACAAAGAGATATGTATATTGTATAACCCCATGTATTACTATGTTGGCCCTGAAGTGCAAGTCGAAATGACATTTCCCTAAACAGTTCAACAATTCACGAAACACAACAGCATTTCACGAAACACAACAGCATTTCACGAAACAAGACAGCATTTCACGAAACAAGACAGCATTTCACGAAACAAGACAGCATTTCACGAAACAAGACAGCATTTCACAGAACAAGACAGCATTTCACAAAACAAGACAGCATTTCACAAAACAAGACAGCATTTCACAAAACAAGACAGCATTTCACAAAACAAGATAGCATTTCACAAAACACTACAACAATTCAAAGATTACAGAAAGGGTATTCCTCTCCTTGTTTTGGATTGGACAGAGAGCCAGAGAAACACTGTTGTGATTGGTTGTTTGACGTTTCGACTTGCACTTCAGGTCCACCGTATATTACTGTGTATTATATTGTTTATGTAAGTAGATGCGACTACTATTGTGTTCATTGGGTAGCGCTGTGGCACATGATTGTGATGTCACTACCTGGGGTATAAGACCGTTAGATTCACGCCCCTTCTTGTCAGTTTTCATGTCACTGGACCTGTCAATAAATAAAATATGCCGAGATGAATGGCTAAATTGAACTGTGAGAATGTCACCTTTCCTCTGCAGATAGACAAAAGGTATACATCAACAGTTGTGTTGTTTTTTCCACGCCACAGCCTGGTTATGCCTCACATGGGAATCAACAGAAAAGCCTTAATGTACTCCCATCATCCAACAAAGTAAAGACCCAGTGGATAACCATTATTGGTTATTATGACTGAAATATGTCCATAACCACTGAAAAGCTCTTTCTCAACAAGGGTTAAGGGTAGGGATGGGACAAATAGGGATGACTGTGAACATTCTCAGTGACTTGAAAGCTGTTTAGCTTGCTATTATGGCAGATGAGGGCAAAAAAGAGCCTGAAAAAAAATGAATTGATCATGATGAAAAAAAAGTGTTGCTTTTTTTCATTTTTTTTAGATATTTCATATATGTCGTGTACCCAAGAATTTGTCATAACCGAGTTGCAATACAAATATTTAAATGAATCAGTGAATGCAGATCTATAGCTCACTGCTGTCTTAATGAAAAGTTGCTGGCTTTTATTTAACAATCATTCCCCCAGGCTCTGTTTTTGCATTTATTTGAACGCACACTATATCTTGTAAGGTCGCAGGGGTAAGCCAAATCATACAATGCAGGATATTTGTAGACACTGGTGTTCCGGTCCCTCAAATAAACTAAGTTACTGGTCTGGTTGTGCGGCAAGGTGGAACTTTGCCTCCAGGTTAGAAAGTGCTATGTTGGAGAAAAAGAACAGAGGTGTTAGAGCTATTCCAACATCTTACAGACCACTGACTCTATCCTTTGTGCAATAGTTATAACACACAGCTTGAAAAAAAAGATTTCTTATGTGTGCCCTGCCATGTGACTTTCTTTAACAATAAGAAGTCCTTCTTGCATGGGAATGTCCTTGAGACATTATTTCTAAATGGCATAGGAATATTTTTTGAACAAAAGATTTCTTATGGAGGAACACTCCACACATAACAATCAGTTCTGTTTCCAATAGATATGACCTTATTAGGGTGAAACAAGCCCATAGTGTGTGTTAATGAGATATCGGCTTGAAATGGAGTGTCGTCTTTTGCACATTCATTAATTTACATAACGTACCTCCAATATCCTATTCAGGGTCATAGAAACTAAGACTTTATGAGGAGCATTATATCCTAGGTCAATCGTAACAAATCCATATATCTGATTTGAAATCATAGCTTTAGTTAAGGGGCTGAATGCTTGCGTCTTTCCCGCTTATAGAATTAAATGGCAGTCGACAATGCGCTTCCTTGCAACAGACTTGAACGATGCAGCAGCCATTTTATCTACTGATCTATTCTTTTATCCAGGTACAATCTGGATGCAGGAAATCCTCCCACTGTTGCTGAATGGAGGGGATCTGACCCCAATCCACACCATCCCTAACTGGGATAGGGTCCCTTGGCTGGAGGAGAAAAGATTAGCGTGTGTGGTGGATAAGTTGCCTACTCCAAGGGCAATGGTCACACATTTCCCTTTCCGACTCATGCCCCCATCCTTCCACACCTCCAAAGCCAAGGTAAAAGGGAGGAGGCATTTTTTTTTCATTTTCTTTTGGAAACATCTACAAATTGAGCTCCATATTGGGGTGTTTCTGTGAAACGCATTATCTATTGTGTATTTGTCTGTAGTTAAAACAATTTTTATCATGGTTGTCCTTCAATAATTAATATCTAACACTTTATCCAGTGTGTTATAGAATGAGTCTCTTATGTCTCTGCTATAGGTGATCTATGTCATGAGAAACCCTAAGGACAACCTAGTGTCGTCATACTACTTCCATCAGATGGCCAAATTCCTTGAGGATCCAGGGACCTTTGATGAATTCATCGATAAATTCCTTGATGGCAAAGGTGACAGGTTTCATCCCAATAAAGAGTGCTTCAAAATGATAATGTATTACCATTTAAACATATTTTGAAAGGAAGTACAAGTCATCTTTACATTTATACTGAGGTCTATTTTCCGTCTGCAGTGTTGTTTGGAAAATGGACCGACCATGTGAAAAGCTGGAAAAATGCAGAGTTGGGAGACAGAATACTGTTCATCACATATGAAGAAATGTGTCAGGTAAAACATAAAAATGTGCAGACTGCTTTTTCAACAGAGGCAGTGATCCTATGCACTATTGCAGCTGAAGGCATTCAAAAACAAGCCGCAAGGCACTTTGAAAGATCAAACCAAACCACTCCACTCCTTCCTTTCGTTTGCCAATCTTTTCCAGCACATGCGGGAAAAAAATACAATCCAATACCTGCAGTGGAAGTGAGATGGTGATTGTGATTAGAAATTGGCTATCTTTTCTCTATGCAGGGCAGGATAAAATGATAAAACTTCCATTGGGGGTTTGTTCCTCTACAATTAGGCATTTGGTCATTTTGTCCCCATTAAAACACTCTCCTCTTATTTAACCTGTATTTTAATTTATTTTCAACCAGTTACAGTGATTTTCCATTTATTATTTGCTTTATTATTTCCCTTCCCTTAGATTGTATTTCAGTTTGTGCCTGTGTCAGTTCAGTTGTTATTAGACATGATACAAATATGGATGTGTCCACCTAGGTATGGCCCTTCCAACCGCCCAATCCTAACATCTGGGAGTGTGCGGCTGCGTTTATATTTGAAGATTAAATGACTTAAATTGAATTGAATCAGTTGGCTTGCCTAGATTCCATGAATTCAGTCATTCAAATGCAGGGTTTCACCATGGGAGGGCGCTTCCTTTACAAGAGGACTTACAGCAGCTAAGCTAAGCAGCTAAATTAGTTCAGGCCACGGTTCACAAAGTATGTTAACCAGATATACAGTACATTAGTTGCTAACTTCAATAATGTTTGCAGCTACTAAGAAAACGTATATGGAGTCCCAGCAAAAATCATGAAGAAAAGTTCTTTATCAGAGAATGTGCATTATAACAACACCTGTTGTCCGTGCACCTACCGGTACATGAAAACACATATCCATGTTCCCCTCGCTTAGGACCTCCCAGCAGCTCTCAGGCAGATGTCCGATTTCCTGGGCCGTAACCTGAGTGAAGACACTATTCAGAAGATAGCACAACATTGCACCTTCAAGACGATGAAGACAAACCGTATGTCCAACTTCAGCCTGGTCCCCAAGCAGTACATGGACTCCGAAAAATCTCCCTTCCTCAGGAAAGGTGAGGCGACGTATTTCCATCATCATAAGCTCTATGTTTTTCAGTTTGCATTAAACAGTTTGAAGGGTCAATCTGGTTGAAGTACTGGAATTGGTTATTTTGAGAGAAATACACTGCCTGGCCAAAAAACAGGTATTTAATTTTCAGTCATGTCTAACTGTGTGTGTGTGTGTGTGTGTCTGTGTGTGTGTGTGTGTGTGTGTGTGTGTGTGTGTGTGTGTGTGTGTGTGTGTGTGTGTGTGTGTGTGTGTGTGTGTGTGTGTGTGTGTGTGTGTGTGTGTGTGTGTGTGTGTGTGTGTGTGTGTGTGTGTGTGTGTGTGTGTGTGTGTGTGTGTGTGTGTGTGTGTGTGTGTGTGTGTGTGTGTGTGTGTGTGTGTTAGGTGTTCCGGGTGACTGCAAAAACCATTTCAGCTCGGAGCAACTGGCCAGATTCACTTCAGCTATTCGCAAAGACCTGCAAAGTGAGAGCTTCACTTTGCCTTACAACCTGGTTTAACAATGAACTGGAGCAAAGAATAACATATAACTTCCAGGTATATAGAACAACTAATAGAAAACTACTGATAATTAATTAAGAATGATTGTATTTTACACAACCTGACCTTCTTCTTCTTCTTCTTCGTCTTCTTCTTACACATTTATATCCTTTCATTGATACTGGGTGGTTGTTGCACTTTAGCAATTTAGTGACATTTCTTTAAGTAATGAAACATAATTGTTATAATCGGTGTAGGGTTTCAATTTTTAAATGAACTATTACTGAATTATAACTTGATTGATATGCATCCCTTCAGTTTCTTGTATTAGTTTGTGTAAAGCATGCTTACTTTAGCCTAAATAAAGTAAAGGAACATTTGAACCTACTTTGTAAACTTCTTTCTTCTTGTTGTCCTATAAGTGTTTCCTTTAGGAGATATGACTGAAGGCTGTCTTGGTGTTCTGATACTGCGACATTTGGCTCCCTTCTTTATACATGGGTAACCAAGTTATCAATTTGTCCTAAAAAGTGTCACTCAGACATGATAGAATTAGCACCATCAGTTTCCATTCAACTTCATGTGAATCTTGAAACTTGGAGGAAGAATCAGGAGTTGATAATCAGTCACAAATGGTTATCACAGGTTTGCAATATACCCAACACCAGGACCTTTTAACCCATCACAGGCGTTTAGTCTTCGCTCATTTGCAGGCCTTTGCAAGTCCAGTGAACAGCAACTGGCTCATAAAAAAACGGAAAAGAAAGAAAAGATCAGGCTTCAACCCACTTAGAAAAGGAAAACACACATTCTTGGATGGTATTATTTGTTACTGACCACTGAATCATCAGAATCAGAAATACTTTATTTATCCCAAACTTGGATTTTCTTTAGTTACAGCAGCAAAATACAATATAATAAAAAAAAGAAATATACAGATAAAATAGTGCAATGAAATGGAATATTAAATGAAAATATAACATAAATGTACAACGTTAAGTGTAAAGTATAAAATGTGCATGTTATGTCCAGTTAACAGAGGCTATGGAGCAGTGAGTTGTCTGCCCGCCAGGGGGGAATTATTGACAGTTATTGCAGTGGGCAGGAATATTCTCCTGTATCTGTCCTTGTGACAGCGGAGACCAGCAGACGGCAGCAAAGAACAGTGCACTAGCAACAACAGACTGGTAGAAGGTCTCCAAAAGCTTGCTCCACACGTTGAAGGATCTCAGGAAATAGAGTCGGCTCATCCCCTTCTTGTACACAGCGTCAGTGTTAGCCCTCCAGTTCAGTCTGTTATCAAGGTGAAGTGGAGGACACACATCCTTGCTATTGTTCTGCTTGAGCTTGGCCTCCAGCTTGTTCCTGTATTCATCCCTGCACAGCCTCAGCTTGTCCCTCAGATCGTGCTGGATGCTCCTCCGCAATGACTTGTCCCCAGACTTGAAAGCTTCCTTCTTCTTGTTTAAATGTGCTTTCAGGTCACTTATAATCCTGGGTTTATTGTTCGGAAAGCAGTGAACAGTTTTAGCTGGTAATGTTGTTTGCTCACAGAAGTTTATGTAATCTGTGATGTTGTTGATGTCCTCTCCATGTGGCACACAAAGCACATTGCAGTCAGTGGTCTTGAAGCAGTCCTGTAAAGCCTCATTGGCCTCAGTGGTCCATTTCCGTCATGGTATTTCATATATTTTGTTACTATAATTATGAAAATACACGAGTTTAGGAATGTTCCAGTGTTGTTGTCTAACCTTTGGTGAAGGAATAAAATGACTTCAGGCAAACATGTATAAGCTTGTATGCGTCCTGAAGCAACAAAAAGGCAGAGGCAGAAGAGACCATCCCCTCAGAAACACACACACACACACACACACACACACACACACACACACACACACACACACACACACACACACACACACACACACACACACACACACACACACACACACACACACACACACACACACACACACACACACACACACACACACACACACACACACACACACACAGTGAATGTTGCAACACTTGTATTTAATTCATCCACTAACTGGCAGTGACACTTCATCAGCATTTCTGCAGACTCTGTTTACTTCAGTAGCCAATTTCACACAAGATACAAAACAATTATTTTGTCATATATAGGACATGGGTTGATCGACTATTAGACACATGTTTATGTTCAAGTTCCATGTGATGGGTAGACCTAGGACCAGGTGGAGGGATTATATCTCTTCACTGGCCTGGGAGTGCCTTGGAATCCTCCAGTCAGAGCTGGTTGATGTGGCCAGGGAAAGGACAGTTTGGGGCTCTCTGCTGGAGCTGTTACCTCCGCGACCCTGATGGATAAGCGGGAGAAGATGGATGGATGGATGGAAAATGTATCAGCTCTAGCAGCAGTGGTCTTTAAGTCAAACAGATTTAACATAGAGACAAACCAATCTAAATGAATGTTTACAAAGGTTATTCATTATTCACTATTATACTGTAAATATACATCTGTTTGGTTCTGGTACATCTGGGAAACAATCAGTGCTTTAAAGTTTACAGGAGCAGTTTTACTTTATTGGTTGGCAATAAAAGCATAACAGTGCTAGTCAGATAAAAATAAGATATAATAAAATGTAAGATAAGATGACATTAAAAGATACTACACTATACAGTTGGGAGAACAAGTATTTGATACACTGTTGATCTTGCAGGTTTTCCCACTTACAAAGCATGTAGAACTCTGTAATTTTTATCATAGGTACTCTTCAACTGTGAGAGACGGAATCTAAAACAAAAATCCAGAAAATCTCATTGTATGATTTTTAAGTAATTAATTTGCATTTTATTGCATGACATAAGTATTTGATCACCTACCAACCAGTAAGAATTCCGGCTCTCACAGACCTGTTAGTTTTTCTTTAAGAAGCCCTCCTGTTCTCCACTCATTACTTGTATTAACTGCACCTGTTTGAACTCGTTACCTGTATAAAAGACACCTGTCCACACACTCAATCAAACAGACTCCAACCTCTCCACAATGGCCAAGACCAGAGAGCTGTGTAAGGACATCAGGGATAAAATTGTAGACCTGCACAAGGCTGGGATGGGCTACAGGACAATAGGCAAGCAGCTTGGTGAGAAGGCAACAACTGTTGGCGCAATTATTAGAAAATGGAAGAAGTTCAAGATGACAGTCAATCTCCCTCGGTCTGGGGCTCCATGCAAGATCTCACCTCGTGGGGCATCAATGATCATGAGGAAGGTGAGGGATCAGCCCAGAACTACACGGCAGGACCTGGTCAATGACCTGAAGAGAGCTGGGACCACAGTCTCAAAGAAAACCATTAGTAACACATTACACCGTCATGGATTAAAATCCTGCAGCGCACGGTAGGTCCCCCTGCTCAAGCCAGCGCATGTCCTGGCCCATCTGAAGTTTGCCAGTGACCATCTGGATGATCCAGAGGAGGAATGGGAGAAGGTCATGTGGTCTGATGAGACAAAAATAGAGCTTTTTGGTCTAAACTCCACTCGCCGTGTTTGGAGGAAGAAGAAGGATGAGTACAACCCCAAGAACACCATCCCAACTGTGAAGCATGGAGGTGGACACATCATTATTTGGGGATGTTTTTCTGCAAAGGGGACAGGACGACTGCACCGTATTGAGGTGAGGATGGATGGGGCCATGTATCGCGAGATCTTGGACAACAACCTCCTTCCCTCAGTAAGAGCATTGAAGATGGGTCGTGGCTGGGTCTTCCAGCATGACAATGACCTGAAACACACAGCCAGGGCAACTAAGGAGTGGCTCAGTAAGAAGCATCTCAAGGTCCTGGAGTGGCCTAGCCAGTCTCCAGACCTGAACCCAATAGAAAATCTTTGGAGGGAGCTGAAAGTCCGTATTGCCCAGTGACAGCCCCGAAACCTGAAGGATCTGGAGAAGATCTGTATGTTGGAGTGGACCAAAATCCCTGCTGCAGTGTGTGCAAACTTGGTCAAGAACTACAGGAAACGTCTGCTCTCTGTAATTGCAAACAAAGGTTTCTGTACCAAATATTAAGTTTTAATAATAAAAAATACAGACTTCTACATGCTTTGTAAGTGGGAAAACCTGCCAAATCGGCAGTGTATCAAATACTTCTTCTCCCCACTGTATATAATGATTTTGATGATTCAAAAATATTTAATGAGCACTAAAGCACTGAAAATGTTTAATCCACATGCCTCAATAATTGATTTAGTTTGTAATTTTAGCTTTTAATTGTAGTAAATATAACATTCATTTCTGAGTTCAATTGGTAAATGTTGAAGAGTCACTTCTCTGGATGTGTGTTTGTGTGTCCTTCCCATCTCTTCCTCCCCTGAGTTCTGACACTACTTCAATTACATGATGGCCTTATGTACTCGGGAGGGTTGGGATGTGTGGCAGACGGTGTGGTGCCTGCTGCAGGACACCCACCTCGCTGCCGCCTTGTGCCCACTGGTCCTGCCCTGGGCTGCCCACAGGATGCTAGCCAGCTTTGATGCAGACATACACACTTAAGCAAGATAGCCAATAACTCCCCAGAAGATAATCTTTTTAAAGTCTAAAAAACTCAGTCATCCAAGTCTTCTGAAGTCTATTGACATCCTCTGCCCCAGCTACGCTCACATTTATCGGATTAAGCTTCAGTCAAAGAGTAGCAAATGTTTTTTGATCAGTAGGCTACTGGAGTATGGAGCTGGATCTACACAATATCTCTGTAGCCTTTTTCTCATAAGCTTATCCAGTACTCGCAAACAATTACTGTTGCACAAGGGTCCAGGAATGCAAGTGAATGAAAGAGGTTGCCAGTTATAAAATCCACACCAGCTTGAGTAGATGTGAACGCTAGCTCCAAACTCCTACAGCAACCCTGCCTTACTTTGTGGGCCGGGGTTTTTGGTATACATCATTATCTGCTTTTGTAAGTCATGCTTGTTTAAGGAATGTTTTGGGTTTGATTGGAAGATCAATTCCATTCGTTGGTCTGTGATGTAAATATGAAGCTATAGCTAGCTGCAGCTGCTTAGCTCACACAGAAACTAGACGCAGTTTTCCTGGCTCTGTGCCAAATACAAAAAATACACATTTCATCTTGTCTCTGTTTTGTGTGCTGGAGTATTTCATGTCCATGTTTCATGGGAGTACTAACATCTTACATTAGCTAAGTGCCTGGAAACTGGTCCTCCAAGTAATTGTTCAGCACATAAACCTTTCATAATAATGTAGATTTGTCATCTTTGTTCATCAGTTTATGATGATAGATTAAACAAACAGGATATCATGTGTCAAGTAGTTTAATATTTTGTTACCCTTGCAACAGAGCTTGAGTTGCTGTTTCCTGTTCTTTCTTATCCAAGCAAGCTAGGCTGAGCCAACGGATAGATGTGTCATATCATGTTTTCTACTGACAATACATTACATTGTTAAATCTTAACACTTTTTCATGCCCATAATAATCTCTTTAACCGTGCGGGGAAGTAATCGTTACGGGACTCAGGGAGGAAATCAGGTGAGAGATAAAGTTTGTGTAGGTAGGATGGGTCAAACCAACAAGACTTTCCACTAGCTGTTCGTGTGCCAAGTGAGACCAAAAGTCAACATTGAGTTATTATCATTAATCTACTGTAGGTTGTAACATAGTTAACTTGCACCGCCTACTTACCAACTTGTTACTTATTTCCTCAGACCATTTTCTTTAACCTAACCAAATACTTTTGTTGCAAAAGTTATGTTGAGGAATGAAGATGTGTTGACCCCATTTACATCGATGTTAGAAACAAACACCCTTTGGGTTGTATGGGTTGAACAGGTTGGTTTTCAATAACACAAAAAAGATAGACACACCACACTACAAGTCTAAAAATGAGTTTTTATGTTATGTTTTCCATTAAACCTGCAAATCCTATTTTATCTCTGAAATTTTGATATCATTTGTGTAGCTAAATTGTCCCTGCTGGATGTTTTTGTTGTATACATACAGCCCACTGTCAACCTTCCCCTGGGTCATATAGCCTGCTGTAGACATCTGCAGATAGACCAGTGATAATATACAGTGTCACATCTAAACATCCTCCCCTTCATTATTGTTCGAAACAGGAAAGTCATTAAGTATGCTAGGTAAATGCATTACATGACATCAGTGTTTCCCTTTATTCTTCTTAGGTGTATGTTTTTTAACCAGATACGTCAACACACCGAGTTTCGACACTTGTAGCATTTTGCTTCAGGGATATGCTTAATTTCCCTTTCTTGATTGATTAAGCACATATTTGTTATATTGCTCCAGAATATTAACCTATTTACAACATTATTAAAATTGCTTTTTGACTTATTTTATTGCCGCTGTGTGTTCTTGTTTGTATTGAGTACCTTGTAAAGCCGTGTGACAGCAATTGTAATTTGTCTCAGTTCTTTAGATTTTACTTACCATTCCTTGTATAGTTATTTCCTAACTTACGTCAGCTCAGAGCTATTAAGCGAGTTCTGATGACGGGCCTCTCCTCTTCCGCTTGGTTATAGACAACATACACATTCTGTCACGCTACATATACTTAGAAAACATATACATTATGTCCGGCTACATAATGCTATCACTCCGATCCATCTCTCCGTTGTCTGCACACTCATTGTGATCTTTTCTGTTTATTATGTATGACAAAACACATCATCCATATGTTTCCCCAATGACAAGGGACATATACAGTGATACAATCAGCCATGTAAACAGGTATGTAGCATTAACAAATATGTGAACAACCAACATTTCCCAAGCAAAAACACACAGACACGCACACTTTTCAGTCACGCCCCACCCAGGGTGTCTGCCGATTCCGGGCCAGGGGGCAATTAGCAGTAATGGCAGGAAGTTAGTTAGTGTTATCTGCTGCCATGGCTGCCTCCACTGGCCCGGTCACGTAGAGAAACAGACAGTCAGGCAGAGAACCTGGGGGGAAGTGGAGGAGGGGAGGAGGTGGATAGGGCAAAGAGCCCCCAGGCAATAGTACTGAGAGGAGATCCATATTATTCACCTGCAGGGAATCACCTTAAATTATTAATTAGACTGGAGGGAAACAGGAATTTTATCCAATTTTCTGTTGAGAAAAGGGTATTACAATATATCGTTATAAACCTTAAATACTGATAGAATGTTAATCTTTCACACAAGAACACAAGGTCTGTCTGAAATGAACTGAAGCCATTTTAGTTAGTTTACCCATTTACAAAGAAATGAACAGTTTGTCATTTTAATGGTAGGTTTATTTTAACAGTGAGAGACAGAATATTAAAAACAAAATCCAGAAATGTACATTAAAAACAAAGATATAAATTAATGTGCATTTAATTGTGGGAAATAAGTATTTGATCCCCTTGCAAAACATGCCTTAGTTCTTGGTGGAGCAAGCCTTGTTAGACAGCACAGAGGTCAGACGTTTCTTGTAGTTGGTCACCAGGTTTGCTCACATCTCAGGAGGGATTTTGGTCCACTCCTCTCTGCAGATTCTCTCAAAATCCTTAAGGTTTGGAGGCTGATGTTTGGCAACTGGAAGCTTCAGCTCCCTCCACAGATTTTCTATAGGATGAAGGATCGGAGACTGACTAGGCCCCTCCATCACCTTAAGGGGCTTCTTCTGTAGCATGTCCTTAGTTGCCTTGGCCGTATGTTTGGGGTCATTGTCGTGCTGGAAGACCTATCCATGTCCCATTTTCAGTCTCCTGGCTGAGGGAAGGAGATTATCAGCCAATATGTCATGGTCATGGCCCCCTCCATCATCCCCTCGATGCAGTGATGTCGTCCTGTCCCCTTACCAGAGAAACACCCCCAAAGAATCATGTTTTCACCTCCATGCTTGATGCTGGGGATGGTGTTCTTGGGATCATAGGCAGCACTTCTCTTCCTCCAAACACGACATGTCGAGTTGATGCCAAAGATCTTGATTTTGATATCATCTGACCACATCACCTTCTCATAAGCCTTCTCTGAATCATTCAGAGGATCACTGGCAGACTTCAGATGGCCTGTACATGTGCCTTCTTGGCAGGGGATCAAATACTTATTTCCTCCACTGTATCTCCTTCACTGGAGCACAAACACTTTTTTCCTATCTTCCTGTCACATGGGAACAACAAAGAACTGCTTCTGCTTCCTCCAGAAGGAGGCACTTTAAAAGCACCAAATAATTGGCAAAGCTATTAATCAGTGCCCCCCACCACAACCACCAATACCACGTGGAGTAAAAATAAATAAAACGCAATAACAACACACCAGGGGGCCCCAAGCAGCCGCTTAGTTCGCTTATGACTCGGGCCGGCCCTGCTATTAATCATCAATAAATAGAGTGCACCACTGCTTTGTCTCCTGGCGGCAGATGCAATGTCTCTCTATTGTCTCTGCAGGAAGTCTCTCTTCCTGTATGCATGACACTGCACACATGCTTGGGATTGGGTGGCTGGGTTTGTTTTAGGGGGGGCGATGGATGACGGTATAAGCTGCGCTGTAGAACGTAGGAGGATGTGGTCAGGGAGGCCCAGAAAAGACTTAAGAAGAAAATAAACAGCAGAAATCCCTGAATGACGCCCAGACACAACAACAGTCACGTAGGTTTGAGCGACTGCAGGTCACATCGTCAGACTGGCAGGCTCTCGTGCCCCACTGTGATTGTACTTAATGCACCATTTATGTCAACATCCGGCAGGATTGATGTCATACAGCAAGCCCAGAAACTTCAAAGACTGAACAAAACTTCGAATGACTGTCCTTTAACTCGTCTGTGGCTAAATGACTTCACAAGCCATTGCAAATGCATCGATTGGTTTATCAAACTACTTCTTTTTATTATTTTGACATTTCTGTTGAGATAAACATGACTGACTGAGGAAATATTCTGAAAAATGATGGTATGTTATTCAAGATTCAAAGATAGAAGATTTAAAGCATGTTTCATTATATGCTACACTGTAGTTTGGGCAATGAAAATCTTAAGTAGGCTCGTGCAGCAATGCAACATAAATACATAAAAGACACATAAAAATAGTGCAAGAAGAAACACACAACAAAATACAATGTGTTGGCACCACTGCAAACATTTAAAAGAAAGGTTGAATGTTCCATTGGAGCTCTTAGCTCATTAATATCAAGTATGGATTAATATATCATTCATGAAGACGCAAATATAAACTACAGCTTCATAAACTAAAGATTGAACTTGTTCCTGTATAATCTGTAGAAATGAATTAATATTAATGAATTAATACATTTAGCCAACCTTTATCTCAATACATTGAGTTATAATCACCTTCAGTATTTTTAGTACAAACTTCCCTGTCTATGATACTATTTATATTCTGCTTTGTAAAGGAAGTCTGTTCAGGAATAGACCAAGGAGACTGGGCAAATCTTTTCCTACATCTACGTTTGTTTAGCTTTTGTTTTGGACAATGATTTTATATTTAGTAACATAATTTTCTCGATATAACTCTGTTTATATTCCTGGTAAATTAACAGACACCAAATTTGAATGACCTGAAAATAATTTGTTATGGTAAATTTAAAGACATTATCTGTTTTTTCTACACTACACCGGACACCTCCAATCCCCCCACCCCATTGCTCCCCAGGTGCTGCATAATAGCTGCCCCCTGCTCCTAGTACTAGGATGGGTTAAATGAAGAGGACCAATTTCACTGTGTGTGCCATGCTGTGTGCATGTATGTGACTAATAAAGAGGGTTTCATCCTTCGATTCTATTCTATCGACACTGTAAACAAAATCTGCCCATCTGAACAAAAATGGATTTAGAGGACAAACAAAAATCTTACTGTACAATGTATCTTTACAATCTGATGGTATATATCATACTCTATTTACGTCACGTAGATAGATTTCTGCCTGCAATATTTTATTATTCTTATTTTATTTTTGAATTTGTTTTATTGTTTTATGTCTTATATAACTATGTTGCATTGTTGGAGAAGCTCGGGACTTAAGGTTTTCATTGCCATTCTTACACTGAAGCTTCTGTGCATATGACAATTGTAAATTGTACCCACCCTGACTCTCTCTCCCACTTTCCTGTCACTCTCCACTGTCCTATCCGATTAAAGGCAAAAAGCCCCCTCCCCCCCAAAAAATAAAAAATTGTAATGTACATCAAAGTAATCTAAGTACACTTTCTTCTCCTCGCACGCAGAGCTTGTGTTCAGTTCTGTAACATCATCACTGTTACTAAAATAGCAACAGACCGGACTCTCAACAAAAGGAATACTTCCCTCTTTATATTCTCTATTGTTATCAATATGAAAGTGACATCGATGCAGCTGCTGGCTATATTTATCCAGCTTATATTTATACTGAGAAAAGACAGTAAAATAGACGCCCTCAGGTCATCTAAACCTCAGTTTACGCCAACCATTGTTGTCTCATAAACAACCAATAAACAAACGCTGCACTGTGTATACCACAGAGTTGTGGACTTGAGTCACATGACTTGGACTCGAGTCATGAATTTGATGACTTAAGACTTGACTTGACGAAATCAGTGACTCGCATTTGGACTTGGACTTGCCCCTTTTGACTCGAAAAGACTTGCTACTTTCCCCAAACCCAAAGATTAAAAAGTATGTTGTAGCTTATCGGCTAATTGCTAGCTAGCTACATATCAATGAGATTGTAAACGTCACCTTGGCTTACGTACACACTAAACGGTATCTCCTGTGGGTTCATTAATGGATAAGTTCACTATTTTGTACTTTGAGCCCCCTTTCTGGGTTGTCTTGGATGTTGACGATTGGTCCAGTCTCCAGCTTTTGGCTAATTTGGAATCACCCCCTGCTTCAGAATGGTTGGCTACAGGCATTCATAACGTTGTCCTTAAAACAACCCTAAACATTCGTTTTCAAGGATGAGCAACTCACCGAGTGGTAAGTGGTGTTTGTAGTTGTTTTAAAAAAATATATCGGCGAAATATTTGGTTTCCATCCGTGTTATTTGCTATTGTGGAACTAGCTATGTTTTCAGATACCTCACTGAGTAGGCTATCAACTTCCGCTTGATATTTGGAATACAAAAGGGCAAATTAAACACGACAGAAACTGTATTTCGCTAAGACACTCATTTTGGAGCATCGCCACTAACCAGTGACCAGTCGCTGAATTGCACATCTTTGAAAACGAGCGTCGAGGTTGATTTAAGGACCGCTTTATGAATGCGTGTACATGTCATGATCCTGGTTTCGTGTCTGTCATGTGTTTGTGCTGTGTGTTTTATTTTGAAAGGTTTTCCCCTCTTGTGTCAGGTTAAGTTTCACTCCCTGTCTTTAGTTTCCCTCCTTCGCCTGATTGTGTCCTTGTGTTCACCTGTTGCCCCTGTGTTTCTCCTCCCCTCTCCAGCTGTGTGTTGTTCGGTGATTGGCCTTGTGTATTTAGTCTTTGTTCCCCTTTTGTCTCTTGTTCGGTCGTCGTTGTTTCCTACCTGATCCTGTACATGTTACCTGCCTGTTCCTGCCCGTCCGTCTGTCTGCTCCTGTTCCCAGTGTCCCTGTATCCCCTGGTTAGTGTTGGTGTGGTTATTTTTTGGTTGAACGTACAGCTTTAATTTAAATAAAGCTCACCTTTTGTTTGGACCCATACCTGCCTCCCGTTCATTTTACTGCACTTGGGTCCTGTTTCCCCAAAACCCTGACAGTACATGAAGCATGGGGGACCAATCGTTAAAATATCGGTGTCAAACACACTATTTCATCCTAGACAAACCAGAAATGGGGCTCAATGTGCAAAATAGTGAACTTATCCATACTCATATTGTAAAAGGATAGTTTAGGATTTTTTGAAGCGAGATTGTATGTACTTAGCAGCTAGTCAGTGGATCATACACAGTAGACTGCTGCCAACAGCAAAACTAAAGCAAGCCTAATCAAATCAAGGTCAGTTTAATGTACTTTATATTATAAATATGTGTACCATTTTAGCTTTCTGCCAAACGATTATTTCCGATAGGAGGTGTGCTGGAGAGAGTGAATTAACACGCATACTTCAGTTTCCTGTCGGAAAGGGCTGCTTGATGGCAAGGTAAAGCAGGAAAAATATAAATTAATATAGTAAGTGTACACTGAAAATAGAAATGTATTTTATCAATGTTATGTTAAAACAAACACAATCTTACGGTATACAATACAATTCATAATAATACAAAAATAAATATTAACACAATGTTAGCATTGCTATATGAGGAGATAGTTTCAAATTCAATTTCTGTGGCTATAAGGGACTTTCTGACATCTGTTTTATATGCTTACTTGTTACAGATTTGAAGAATACCAGATGAGTATAAGCATCATAGATGAACCACAACAGCCTTCAATCTCACAATTCTTGGACAGTCCTGTAGCGCATTACAGCATGAGTCATCCACAGCAGAAGGCTATCACCAGCGCAATACTGTCCGACTTGATTATTGATTGCAACCTTCCCCTGTCCATTGTGGAACACAATAGTTTTCGGCACTTTCTGACAGTAAGTACAGCCCAGTGTGTCGCAGAACGACGACATCAAAAACAGGGAGCCTCGCTGGGGAGAGACGTTCAAGATTAAAAGCTCAATTGAGCAACACTGAGCATGTTTCAGTCACTGTGGACATTTGGTCTGACCGAAAGATGAGGGGATTCCTTGGTGTCACTGTCCACTGGATATAGAAAGAGACAGCTAAAAAGAGGAAACAGCTAAATACAAATCTCTTGGCGTGCAATCGCTTCAAAGGCTCACACTCAGCTGAACGAATCTGTGGCCAATTTGAGTCAATATGCGATGAATACAACATCAAAGATAAATTGGACTACATTATTAGTGACAATGCTGGTAACATGCGAAAGTCATTCACTGTGTGCTTCCCCAGTGAACAAGAGGATGATGACGGAGATCATCTTGATGACCCTGAACTCTGGTGTGACTTAACCCTGGAAGAACAGCAAACGGTAGATGCTGCTATGGCAAAGAAAAAGCGCCTGCAGTGTTTTGCGCATACTCTTCAGCTGGTGGTGGGAGACGGTTTGAAAGAAACAAAAGTGGCATGTCCTTCTCTTTCCAAGTTATCAAAACTTAGCTCATTGCTGCACACAAGCACAACATTCAAAGATGTGTTTGATAGTGAATTTGGGGAACAGAAAGGCATCCCTGCTGCAGTCAACACAAGATGGAACTCAACACTGAGGCAAGTAAAGGCAGTTCTCCAGTGTGATCATCTAAAGCTCTGTGCCATTCTAGAAAAGGCTGGGCATAAGGAGTTGTCATTCACACCACGAGAGTGGAATCTGTTGAAGGAGTTGGTGGACATCTTGAAGCCGTTTGAAGAAGCAACTGATTTGACACAGGGAGAGAAGGTCGTCACAATCAGTGCAGTTGTTCCATCCGTCTTGTCCCTCAATCATCACCTTGAGAAGCTGAAGCCTCAAGTTAGTTTCCTGAGCGGCCTGGTCGGAAGTCTCCAGGCATCCCTGAACAAAAGATTTCTTGGGATCTTCATTAACGTGAAAATGGCCGGGACTCAAGATGGGATCACTGCCCCCTTTTCAGACCCAGTCTACCTCAAAGCAGCCGCCTTGGATCCAGCCTTTTCTCTGCTGTGGGTGGAGCACCATGTACTGGTCAATCGGGACATCAAAGCAGAGGTGGCACAACAAGTTAAAGGTAAATATTATTGACTTCAATGCAACTTTTTTTCTCATAGTCTGATCTTATTGACAGCATCAATAATAGCATTTTTCAGTCTAACACTGTATCAACAACACCATTGATAATGCCAAGTCCATCTGTCTTATCTGCAATGCAAATGTGGCTTTACCAAAGAAAGGGAATTTGGAGCGGCATTTCAAGACGGTCCACAAGAGCTACGATACAAACTTCCCAGCTAAATCACCACTGCGCGGCCGAAAAGTCAAGGAATTGAAAAGTCAGCTAGCAGCACAACAGTCCATTTTTACCAGGCCCAATACCACAAGTAAGGCTGCAACCATAGTTTCTTATTATGTCTGTCATGTTCTTGCAAAAGGAAAGAAATCTTTTGAGGATGGTGAGATTGTGAAAGACGCGTTCATGGAAGCTGCAGGTGGCTTTTTGCCGATTTTAAATATCGAAAGGAGATTGTGTCTGCTATTCAGGATGTGCAGCTATCAACCAATTCTGTTACACGGCGATGTGAGGGAATGGCGGAGGATGTTGAACAGCAATTGAGGAATGATATTGACACATGATGCTGTGGATGTGGCTCAGCTATGTATATTCATTAGAATGGTTTTCGACAATATGAATGTAAAAGAAGAGCTGCTGACCATTTTGCCTTTGAAAGGGCACACAAGAGGCACAGATTTTTTTCAGTTTTTTTTTAATGGAATTCGTTACAGCAAGTTGAGCAAGTTGCCCCTCTTCAAGCTCATCTCCATTGCAACCAATGGGGCTCCAGCAATGATTGGACGTACTGCTGGGTTCATTGGATTGTGCAAACAGTCTGAATCTTTCCCGGATTTCCTGAATTACCATTGTATAATTCACCAGCAAGGGTTGTGCGGGCCTTTCCGAGAACCAGCACCTTATCGTGGTGGAGAGGTTTGTGTGCCCCGATGAACCTGGGGGCTGTGTTGTCTGGAACCTTGTGTTCCTTGTAGGATCTCCCATGGCAAATTGGTCTCAGGTAAGGGGCCAGACTAAGATTGGTTCAAAAAGACCTCATGACAAACAAACTTGGAGGCGAGGATACCCGGCCCAGAGGAAGCCTGGGGTCCCCTTCTGGAGCCAGGCCCAGAAGGAGGACTCGTCAGCGAGCGTCTGGTGGCCGGGCACAGCCCGAAAAAACAACGTGGGCAACACCTCCGCTTCTCCGTCCCGCGGGCCCACCACCTACCTACATAAATAATGCAGGGTATTACGAAATACGTAGCAGAGTTTTACAGATTCTAATAATGTTTTGACTTAAGATAGTAGGTATGTGAAAAGGTTTAGGAAATAAGATCTATTGGATATTTTGGTATAAATAAGGTGGTGATAATCATTCAGTGGGAGAAAAAGGAAGTGATATTTTTGTATTTACTAAATTTAAAATGAGGGAAGCAGCTGTCTCAATGGAAAGTTAATAGACATTTTTAAAATATAGTCAAAATTAAAAGGAAATAAATGATGACACTCTTTTTGTAAATGATGCATATCACCTCTAGTGAATAATCAAAGACTCTGCAGAGCATGACGTGACCATAAGACTTAGACCAAATGACCTTTGACCTGGACTGGCAGTGTTACTTGACAAATAACACTGTTGATGACTGACTCTGGGTTGTCCCTGACCAAACCCGACCATGAGAGTGAGAATGAATGTTTGCATCTGATCAATGCAACTGCATGAGCAAGTTTATTTATACAGCACCTTCCAACACAAGGCAATTCAAAGTGCTTTACAAACTGAAAGACATTAAGAGCATGAAGAAGGGGAAGTTGGAAATGACATCTCATCTTAACAATACAAACATCCTTTTGCCAGAATGGAACCATGTTTATTTAAGACATAGTTTATTTTGCATGCCAACACATGAGTGAATGAATTCATGTCCAAACACTGCAAAAGGCCGTGAGCAGTTTGCAAGGTTGTTGGTTTTTTGTTTTGGAGTTTCTAGCAGGATGTTTTCTTCCAAAACATGTGGCTTCTCATTTGCTAACAGAGTTATCACAGGCTTCCTTAATGTGCTTTTCATTCAAATGCCTGATGTTCAGAACATGAGGGAAAAGGGTACATAACCTTTTTTGTAGTAGGAATTTGTGAGCGTGTGGCACGTAGCCTTTTAATTATGTGTTACTGTGAGTTATGTTTTAGCGGGTCTTATCTAAGTCTCTGGTGTTGATTAACACATACATACTCTATCTTTGTTTCTGCCACACACACACATACACTCAATAGAAGTCAATTATCACATCGGTAGGCTGTGTTTGCTGTGTAATGAGGGGCACGTGAGGAGCAGCACAAACAGAGCTTCATTTCAGTAAACATTCTTAAAACAGCAGACCCATCACCAGGGTGTTGATGTGTGGATGTGAAAGCTCTATCACTAGGTTCTCTGTGATTTGGCAACTTATCAATGCATTCACTGGGCTTGTAATCAGATGTACTCAGATCAGTTTAAAGACATGTCCACAATATCACAAGTTTCTGAAGGTTCTGGACCAGGGCATGAAGCACTCTGGAATCGCTGGCCAGCTCGGCAGGCCCCCACATCAGCTGGGTCAAAATTGTCGAAAGAAAAGGGTATAATATCGTTGAAAAGCAACAATAACAAAAATCTTTAACTTAAAACTTTTGGAGCTTACAGTATATCAGTAAACTCATCTTGTGAAGAGAGCACACACACACAACCATGGGGGAGCGGATGTGTGTGGCGGTGGGCAATAATCACAGTCACATGCACACAAGCAATTGTATTGTGACGTGTGCAGGCTGAGCACTGATTACTATCATTGAGTGTGTACAGTGAGTACTTCCTGAATCTTGTTGTCACAGTAATATTGTAGAATGATGTCTTCACTGAAGTCGTCACTGTTTTGGGAGTGTTGACCTGTTTGCTCTAAATTCTGATTTATGTGATATTATCATTTCAGTTTTTAACTTTGATATTGACTTTGATATCTCTCGTCCTGTCAGCTCTAGGTGTATACATTTTTATAAATTGGAGTAAAGATTTAGGAATATTTGAATTATAGTATTTTCTGCGCACAGCATCACATACACCAATGGTCAGAGTTCTGTTAAAGTTTGATGTATGCAGATTGCAGATGAAATTGTGTGATTTCTATAAATTCCAAAAGGCCCCTAACCATAGCATCTCTCTGGGTAAAAATAAAACTGTAACTGTATAACAGTAAGGAAATACTATTACATTTTTCCTTAACACAGCACTTACTAAATAAACTAATAAGTCAATTTTATCCGGATAGCTAAGATTCTTGAGGACCTGCACAAACACACAGAGTCTGTATTATGTTCACAAAGGGGAGAGTGAGGGAGGATTTTTCTGTAGACACGAGAGTCTCTCTCTACCTCCTGCCCGTCTCGTCTTCACTTCTTCAGCCGTCACAGCATTGTTAATTTGTTTTAGTATGTGTACTATCTATACATGGATACAAACATGTGTTATATAATGTATTATATTTGAACAATATACAATACATTTATGTATTGTATATGTATTTGTTGAAAGAGTTGGAAACAGACACAACACCTATACTCAGCTGACTTAAACAGCATCACATATGTATGTGTTAGCATAGCAACAGTTTTTACTAAACATTAACAGTTAAAATTTCATCAATTTTTTTTTTTTTTCTAACACTGATTTAATTGATAAAACCCATTTGGACATTCAATTCATTTTGACACTTTGTGTAGAAAAGTCTCTGTGAGCTGTAAGTCTTGTCTCTCTGTCACTATATCAGTGTATCAGTTTGTTGTGAGTGAGCCTTGGGCATGCACTTACACAATGTTGACAGCATCAATTATAAACAAGAATTTTATACAATCTTTCAATTATGACCACAGTTACCAGGAGAAAAAAAACAGCCCTAAAGAATGTGATGTACTATAGGGCAGCGCTCAGAGTGTGCCCGCCCTTGTTATTGGCCCTCATTTTCAGCCTTCATTATGAGCACACTCCATTGTAATGAGCCATAATAGCGACTTCTGATAAGATGGCCGCTCTGGATTCTTTTCAATCTCTCGACTCTCGTTTCAATTGCTGATAGGCTATCAAGGCGGAGGTAGGGGAGAAAGGCTGGCTCTTGGCCAATAGAAGTGATAGGCAATGTAAAATCAGCAGAAGTCTTAGCACAAGTGAAGGTTAACCCCTGTTTACAGGCTCGTCTCAGTAACCCCTAAGAATCTGAGAGTGAGAATTTTAATCTACATCCATCCACTTGTTATCACAATAAAACAAACACCACTAATCAGGGATAGTCAAACTCAGGTTCATTATGCTCAGTTACAGTAATGCTATAAATACTTGGCATGACTGGCAGTATACGTTCAAATAATACAATTAATTCAGCCGCTCCAGCTTCACCCTGGGTTACTGTCACATTGTCATGGCTTAATAGGAAACTTGAATCGAACCATGCCCGTGTTAATGGTTGTAACACATTAACTTTCACTTCCTCAAAGGGCCTAATGAAAAATGAAAAATGAAAAAGTTTTCTTTCTAGTAGAATGGTTGTGACTGAGGTGCACTGATTTCTCTCTCTCTCTCTCTCTCTCTCTCTCTCTCTCTCTCTCTCTCTCTCTCTCTCTCTCTCTCTCTTTCTGGCCCCCACCCCTCACTCATTTCCTCTCATCTCCACTGCTTTTGTGTCCCTATATAACCCCTGACACAGACCCTCTCCCCATCATACTTACAGCATGTTTGGTGGATAGGAAAGCAGCAGGTGTCTGCAAGTCAGCCTGATACAGAGTTAGAGGTATTTGTCATTTATAAACTATATTAGTTTTTTTCTGTCCAGCTGTGTTGACACAAAAACCGACAAAGAAAAACTTCAGAGTTGTGATTTGAAGTCGTACAGGATTGGCAAACAGCAGCCAGGTGAACACGATGGACCTATCAGCTCTCATCCTAAAGATGGCCTTTCTGCTGCTGCCTCTGCTGCACAGCACAGGTAAGATTTTAACATGACTCAAGGGCTTGTAATGGGCAGTTTGATACACACTGCATGGCTGAAATATGTTATTTTGAGCAAGATATGTATATGTTGTAGTGTATGAGTAATTACTTGGGCAATAATCAATATATTTAATTTCCAAGTTTTTTTGTACCTGTATAAACAAAGAAAATGCAAGTTTTCAGTGGGATCCTGCCTGCAGAAACAGCTGCAAACTCTTTTCTCCTCTTCTCCCATAGATGCAAAGATGGAAGTCATCGTGAGTAAGCAAGATTTTCTGGTGGGAGCTGAAATCTTACTGCTTTGTCAAAGTGAGTCTTTTTGTTTTCATGTGATCACAAATCAATTTCGATCATCTAGTTGAAATTTTCCAAATTAATATTTTTAAAGTAAGCATTTATATTCACTCCGTCTCTTCCTACTTTGCTTCTCCTCTCCCGTCCTGAAGGTGGGGGCGAGGGAGATATAAGGTGGCAAAAGGATGGGGAAGAAATTGATGATGAAAAGGTAACTAGGGTGGATGAGACTTCCTCTAAACTGAGCATTATGAATGCTACGATGCAGGATGCGGGCAGATATGTCTGTTTGTGTGAGTTTGACAACGGACACGAAGATGAAGTGGCTACACAGCTGTATGTTTATGGTGAGTAAATATCTGAACTTGAGGAACCTGTCTAGAACCGGGTAAAAGTAATTTCATGGGTAGCTTAACAAACTCCAATTTTTTGCACAATATCATTCATTATTTCAATTTACTGCAGAAAGTAAGCATCCTTACATTCTCCTTTCTTCTTAGAGGGTCCATCATTTGGGAGCACATACACCTACCATGAATTTCTGGAAGGCATAGACGGTATTGTGCCATGCCTGGCGATGGGCCAGCCAGCCCTGGATGTGCACTGGCTCAGAGATGGAAAAGAAATCTCCCCTGAAGGTAGGATTCTTACAAAGAGATTTCCACATTTTGTTGACTTGCTAAGCTTTTATACTATAAAAATGCAGTAATTAATTGGTAAAATGAGACTGAAAAACAAAAACAGCATGACTGAATGTTTGGACTTTATACATAACTTTCTTTTTTGGCTTCTTGTCTCTCTCTTCAGGAGGAAAGCGTGTGCGTCGGCTGCCTAACAACACAATCCTGATTGAAAAAGTGAAGAGAGAAGATGCTGGGACATATGTGTGCTGGGCCGGGATCAGAGGAAGACCCATCAATAAGCAACTCTCTGTCTCTGTTGTCGTCAATTGTGGGTATCTTTTACTTCTAAGTATTGAGAGCTTTGTGAGATAAGTTATGACACAATTAGCATTTGTTATGCGCATGGCGCATGTAGTAATTTACTTTTAGATACAAGGATGCCATAATGCATTAGAACTATAAATTATCATACAGTTCTATAAATTCCCTTCGACAGACCCTCCTTCTGTGCGTCTGAGAGAAGAGGTGAAAAAGGTTCTGGCCGGACCAGAGACGAACGTTTCCTTGCTGTGTTTGGTGGACGGTCTACCAAAACCCAACATTAACTGGACCATGTGAGTCCTGACATGGAGACTTCATGTTGATGATGTGAAATGACTTAGAGTGAATGTTTTTTTTCAGTAAGTATTCAAATTGTAGTGCATCACTTTCGTTGAATTAGATCCTTTTCATACATTTTGGATTTTAAAAGGGGAGACCCTTAAGCTGAACAGGGTAATCATACATATACATTTTTTGTATTTAAGTTTATTAAATTACTATCAAATATAAGTGACACATTTTCTAATTCTAACCTTGGAGGTATTTTAAGAGAAATTACCATAAACACACAATGTCTAATAAAAAAACATCTAGATGTGTTTTATGGACCTTTTGTTTGATAGTAGTATTGTCTTTCCATGATTACCATTTGGTTTGGGACAATCTACAATCAGCAGTACAACTGTGTTATTATGTCATTTAGATCAGTTCCTCCTTACTCTCAGCACTGCTAATGTAGCATGGCGTGTGTGTGTGTGTGTGTGTGTGTGTGTGTGTGTGTGTGTGTGTGTGTGTGTGTGTGTGTGTTCCTCCTTTCTCTGGCCTCTGTCTCTCTTAGCATATCCTTTGAATCCATATGATTAACAGCAATAGTAAGTTTTTATTTTGCTGTGCATGTCCTCCTTATAGACCGGTGACCTTTGACCCCTCACATCATCAGTTTAACTTGGACCGCAGCCAGTTGACTATAAAGTCTGTTGCCAGGCGCGACTACGGGGAGTACATCTGCACCGCCACAAACAAGATCGCTGAGAGCAGCGCTACCATCATGCTTCATGTTTATGGTCAGTTCAAGTGCAATCAATCTTTCTTTCCCTTTCATCAGATCCCTGAAACACAACAACCCAAAAGTGAATGTATGCTGCATTTAACCCACGATGACATGTTAACTTCATGCTGTTATTATGTACTATAATGACAATTGATGTTTTATTTCAGAGGCCCCAGAGGTATTTGTGTCAGCAGCGCAGCAGAATATGTCAGTGGGTGAACGTGTGTCCGTCTCCTGTAACATCTCTGGTCATCCTCACCCTGAGCTGCACTGGCTCAACAAGCAAAATGGACGCACACTGGTAAGAAGCGAGGAATCTCACGATACAACATACAGAATCGTGCTACATGGGTTGTGATTCAGTATATTCCGATACTGTAAGCAATGCAATATGTTTTACAAAAATGTGTTTCTGCACCCCCGCACTCTCCATATAGCATCTAACATCATAGCATTGCTTATTTTAAAAACTCGGCCACTGTTTGTCACAATTCTTTGCCTGTAAATAATAGCTGACAAGCGATACACTATCACAAAACATAACATCTTAATATTTAAGTGTATATTTTCTTACACCAGTTGGTAAGAGTTTATGGGCCCATGCATCATCTGCACACTTTGGCCCCAGTAACCAAATCCTCTTGCCCATTTCAATCAATCTGACACAGCAAGTTTTGAGCAACCCATGAATCATTTGCTTGCAGACTGGGCAAACAGCACTCTATCTAACTCACTGACATTTTTTAGAGATTAACATTTGGTCCAATATCTGATTGTATATTTCCCTGTGTACCTCCCTACGGCAGGACTCTAGTTCTGGTCGTGTCCGTGTTGTGGATGGTGTGTTGGTGATTGATGAGGTGGTGCCCTCTGATGGTGGACTGTATTCCTGCATGGCTGTCAGCAACTCTGGAAATGCATCAAGAGACGTTGCAATATACAGTAAGAGCTTATTTTCTCAAAATATTGAGTGAAGGAAAAGCTTGAGTTTAATCTCTACTTACAAGCATCCATCTGACTCACCTCTGTCTCACAGCGCAGCCCGGTCCTCCTCACTACCTGTCAGTCTCACCTGGACCCACCTCAGTCCTCTTCTCGCTCAAAAGCCTCCCCGTCAGTGGAGGAACACTAATCACTAACTTCGTCCTGCAGTGGAGGCAAAGTGCAGCAGAACAATGGAACGAGGTCACAGTGCCAGTTTCAGGTAACAAATCTCTCATGGCAAAAAAAATCTGAATCATTTATACTTTGAACTGCTAAAACTAAGGTGCACTTTATTCTGCCGTGAATGCCTTAATTAAATGATATATTGTATGTTAGCTGCTGTGGTTGCTGTGTTTGTCTTTCATAGATCATCCAGCTATCACCACCATCCAGCCGTACACACTGTACACTGTGCGCCTGGCTGCCTTGAATGCTGTGGGAGTGGGACAGTTCTCAGAAACAAAAACTGTGCGCACTCAGGGACTTGGTAAGTGTAACACACACCAACAATACAACACATATTAGCAATCACACTGTCAAACAGTGGTGGAGGAAGGATTGAGATGCTTTTCTGTATATCTATATAGCATCTGAAGACTATAAATATATTGCATTCCAAGTCTCACCAACTTAAGGTGCACAAGTATTATTAGTATTGTTGTAAAAGTACTTGTTTTTGTTTCCTCTTGAGCCTTGTACATTCATTTCTTATTACAATATTTGAGAAGTTCAGAGAGGGATTGTATCTAGGGTCGCTGATATAAACTGACAAGTTCAAAAACTGAAAAAGGAACCACTATTGTAATCTTAACAATGTGTTGAATTGTTTAAGAAATTGTTAAGTATGTGTAAATTCATAACTGTATATGTCTCTCAAGCAAGACTTTTTTCCTCCTCTACCATCTCTAATTGTTCATGTTTATCTTCCATGCAACCTTCATAATAACATGTCCATGACATCATCATCTGTGGTAATCCACTGTCTTCCATCCCCAGAAGGTGAAATAAACTGTGATCTACTAAACAATTAACAAGTTGTATGTTTTAATTATTATTCATGGCCGGTCTTCATTAATTCTTTCTTTTCTCTCTGCCTCCTGTCTGTAGGTGAACCAGACCGTCCTGTTATTTCGTCCGATGAGATGAAAGTGGAGGGAAACACCTTCTCTGTTCCGATTAACCAGATTGATGATGGTGGAACTCCTCTGCTGCACTTTGAGCTACGATACAGAAAGGTAAGAGACAGTTTAAGTTTCTAAAATAATTTCTCTTCTTTGGTCGTTTGCTTTCCTTACTTTCATCCTTCTGTCCTCTCCTTAACACTCTGTAATGCTTTCTCAGGATAAAGAGGAGACACAGTGGAAGCAGAAGCAGATGCTGCCTGATGCTGACTCTGTCACCCTGCGAGACCTGTCCTACGGCGCAGACTATGAACTGCAAGTCGTGGCGGTCAACGCTAACGGTTCCTCTCTACCAGCCATGTTCAACTTTACTGTTGCAGAGCAGCCTGGTAGGTGGCAGACAATCCAACATTATAAACTTTAAACTGTTAGCATTGGCAAATTATTAGACACAGGCCCCCCCAACCCAGGCACAGAGATGTAAATAACTTACAACCTCTCTTACATAGAAGCATTTTGTAGCTGAAAGTCAGGGGTGCCCTCAACTTGGAGCCCAGCGTGTTTGGTACTCCATCCATGCCTGTTAACCAGGAAATGTAACCTAAAACCTATAACCTGGCGGTGGTGGCAAAAGGTGTTCTCAGACTGATTGTCCTCTCTCCCTCCAGCCAAAGCGAGCAACATGACAAAAGGCACCGTGTTCGGCATCGTCATGGTGATCTTCCTGGTTGTATTCCTTGCGGTGGATGCCACCTGCTGCTACAGAAACCACTGCGGCCTGCTTAAGTCCATCGCTGTGAAACTCTTTGGACAGAAGGTCCCAGGCCTCAAAACGCTTGAAGAAGGAGAGGGAACCTCTAATGGGTGAGTTTGTGTATACGTTTATCTGTTATCATGTTTATATAATAGTGTGTGATTGTCCGTCGTCAAGTTATCACATTTGAAATCTTTGTGTGGCTGCAGTGAAATGAAGCTGAATGGCTTATCCACTCCGAGAGGCAGTGTGCAACATGCGGGGGTGCAGACACACACTAAGGACGGGGGGGCACTCACAGAGACCACGTGTGACAAGGCCCCCCTTACCAAAAACGAGTATGTTCCTTCACTCACCTGTACAGCAAACACGCTGCCATACATGCTTTTCCAAAGTCAGTGTCTGCGCCCATCCCCAATATGCAGAGCTGATGGCAAAAAACAAAACAAAAAAATGAATTCATAATAACTAAAGCAATTGAACAGGATAAGTTATTAAACCTGATGAAAAATAAATGTATTTAGTTGTTAATAAAATATTTCCATAAAAATCTGCTACATGTGTATATGGGAAAGTTTTACTCAACAACGTTTGACTTGAGGAAAAAGATATGGCAATTTCTAGACGTAAATCAAGTATCTAATTTATGAATTACTTCTTTTCCACAGGAAAAAAACGCCAGGAGCAGACACTGCAGATGCATGAGACCAGAAGTCAGAAGAAAAAATTAATGAAATAAATAAAAAGTGTGAATAATTTATAGACAAATAAAGAAGATATCAAACCATCACTCAGTCTTATTAGCTGAGTCACAATGGAAACAGCTGCTATGAGAAAGGTCTGTCTTCACTGACGAACTGGAGAGGAAAATCCTGATTGTCGTTGCTAGTTAACTCTTGGCGGTTTCAGACATCTGTACAGTTAAATTGAAAAGACTGTGGGTTAATTATCTCCCAGCCTAAAGTTCAAATGAAAACTGACCCAGAGTACAGGCAGGAGTTGTTTTGTTGTTGTTCTGTGTGCTATGAATTATAGGGAAAAGGTCATTTACAGGGTAAACTTGATGTCTGTGTTTTACAGGGTATAATGATTGGTGTAAGAAATTATTTTAGAAAAGTATACACTTTCTAAAGTCACAATCAATGTTTACCTTCAACATTTCAAATGTTGCACACAGACAGATGGTCTCATTTTAATTCAACTCGTATGGATATCCTCGAATGCATTGAAAATAGGTTTTAAATGTTAATGATGGTTTTTATATCTTCATTTTCCTTCTGTTTTATTAACATGCATCGTGGTTGTAAGACTTATACATCTTTTTTTTAGCACTGTTTTCAGATACTGACATGTATTACAGCTTGAACTAAACATATATTACATGTATGTAATCATCAAACACTTATATGTATTGTTTTAGGGAGTACCTGAGAGATATTTATCATGAAAGGCTTTGAACTGAAACCACATTTGACTTTGTAACCAGCTTCACAAAGCATTTTGTCTCTGTAAGTACTTTTATAAATGGTTGGCAACCATTTATAACATGGAAGAAGGGACTTGTAATATAATTTAATGAATTAACTTTTAAAGTACCTGTAATAATAGGCAACATGTATAACAAAACAGATTTGTTATATTAAAGTTAATAAAGCTGTACATTTTTTTGTACTTTTATATTCTTATGTACAGTGATCAAATATTTAAAGGAAAATTGTCAAATATTAAACCTGCAGCTTCTTAAAAGGAATGATACTTTGAAATAAGTGCATGGCCATTTTAATAAAGTTTTTTGGTATTGTTGTAATATCGAATTGATCACTGGTTTTTTAAAAATAATTTCTAGTATCCTTAATTTTATTTTATAATACAAATGACAAGAACAGACAATTTTGCCCAAACCCACTTCCCGGGACCTTTTCCAATTACACAATTACATAACAGTACAATAAAAATAATCTTTCTCTTAATGCCATTCCTCTCATAAATTAAACTTGTGTACATTTTTAAACCTGTAATGGAGTTTTTTTTACATGGTTGACTTGTAACTTTCTTTAACTAAATGATCTCAAGTTTCCTTCAGCACTGTTTGCTTGTGCCAGAATGAAACCTGGGTTAAAGTAATTGTTGATACACAGAGACGAGTCACACAAACCACGAGAAAAATAACTAGATTATAAAATGAAGCAATGCGTACCATTCTCCATAAATCAGTCCCTCACTCTACTAAAGCAGACAGCATCCGTGGTTAGTAGTACAGCAGCTCTATGTGCTCAAGTTCTGTGTCTCTGAGCACGCCCCCTGCCTGATGCGCTCGTGCTGACCAGAAGCACATGACCAGGCGTGTTTACACCTGCACTGACAGACAGGCACGCAGCGACCGCACTGACAGGGAAACCTATTGTTTTAAACCAAGAGAAGAAGCAGTCGTCAGAGGTAATTATTCAGCCGACGTTTACTAAGACTTGGTAAGTTATCCTAATTAGCAAAGCTGTTGTTTTCCTTCATTTTGCGGTGTGAGGACGCTGTCTTCCGTAGCAACAAATGCTAGGTTAGCACGCTAACGAGTCTGCAGCATCATCTCTCAATAAGGTTATAGACACCTATACAATTATAACAACAGCTATAAACGACACGTCAAGAATGTACATGGACATCAATGACAGCCGTTCTCAATTAATGTTAGCCTCATGTTGCTTTGTATAAGACGTTATTCTAATTAGCTACGTCGTACTGGTTAAGTAGGAGGTGGTGTTAGTAGCTAAGGAGGCGGCGTAGACAGGTTACTAAAGCTAGAGAGCTGAAAGGATAGTGAGATTTTAAATCATATTATGTTCATCCTGATATACTTCGATACATTTAGGTTTTCAGCTGTAAACCAACTTATTCTGCTTGTCTGCTGTCAATATTCAACCTGTTTTTCGGTGTCAGCAATGTGAATGAAAGAAAACAAAAGTTTTTGTCAGAAAGCTCTTGTGCCATGACGTTGTAGCAAAAATATATTCTAGTTAGATATAATTAAATACCACTATACAGGCGTAATTTGCTGCTAACATGAGAAGATGAGCATTTTAAGGGGTCCAATTCAAACATTTTAATAAAAATAATAACATTGCAGACTGCAAAACCACTGAAAAGGTCAAATAAATTCATATATTTACTTAATATCGACATATCCTATTATGTTCCCTAGCTCCAGGCAGCCTCTGCCCATCTGTATCCCAGGAGGGAAGCTACATCCTCAGCCACAGGCTACAGGAAGCCATCCCTCTTGCTGTCCATCATGGAGGACACAGATGTGGAACGTAAGCTCTTCTCTTTTATTCCCATTTTTATTATCTCTGACTCGATTCATCTACAGTTGTGAATTTCCTCTGATTGTTCTGAACTGTAAACCATGCATCTTCTCAGGTTGCCACAGGCTTACTGCACTGGTGTCTCAAACTGTTTTCTAGCCATTTGTGTTTACTGTCTTTCTGTTTTGCTTTTAAATTTGAATCTCCCTACTCATATTTGTCGTCATTCGGTTGTTTTCTTTCCTCTAGAGGTGACCCTGGCTCTTCTAGACGCGGCCACTGATAAAGACTCAGAGGTCCAGGAGCAGGTCAGGAAGTCCATGTTGACCCTGGGAAAACAGCAGCCAGACAGAGTGTTAGCCATGTGCCAGGACTACTTGCTGAAACACCCAAAGGTAAATCCCCAGGAAACAGCTCTATCCCACTACTTCTACTCTCTCACCCTAAAAAAACGTACCGTGGTAACCAGTGGAAATAATTATTAGTACACACTGTTGTATCCCTTGCCAAAAGAGCCAGATAGGCATGACTGCTATACAGTATATGAGCATGCTTTCACAAGCATTTAACTCAGCCTTTAGTTCTGGTATGGCCATTAGTGTCATGTCAACACCATCTGGGAACTTCTCACAGTGTTCTATTGCAGTCTGTAATCCCAGTGTACACAAGAACAAGTGTAGAAGCCATACAAAACATTAAACACTATAAACTTCTACTTCTATGATGGAAATCTCTGTTTTGATTCAAGTGTGGTCTTGTATTTAGTACGTTTTTTACTATATTTGCTGCTAATCTGTGGCATCTGGTCACACCTAAAGGGCCTGTAGCATGTGGTTTGGTTTCACACACATGCAACGTGTAAAGATGTGTATTTGTAGTGAATTTCTGTCACAGAGAATCAAATGTTCTGCCTGAGGTTTGACTAATGAGGGTCAAGCAGCATAGATAACGATTGATTTTAATGTTGTGTTCATTTTCTTGATTTACTCCTAACTTAAGTCTAAATGTTACAAGTCTTAAATCCACTGAAGTTGCCAACAAATATACATTCAAATGTGTCTTATTAAACATGTTTTGTCAACATAATGCCCAGAAACTGTACTATAATACAATTTAGATATTGTGTGGCATATGTCTCAATCTTAATTATTATTTTACCTGCTTAGATTTGACCTGCATGGGTCAATAGTTAATTTCCTGGTCTTTCTTTTTTATTTGTCACACATTTGCTTCTAAGAAATGTCCCCATAGAGCTCTGAATCAGCTTGTACGATCTTATCATACAGTCTCAGCTCATGACTGATTGCAGATGATACACTGAGGAAATGTCTGGGGAAACATCAGTGACACCGCACAAAGAATGTCCTTTTTTTATTAAGATGGTGTTGAATATTCTGTATTATGTATTATATTTAGCCTACGTAACAGAATACATGAACTTAGCTGTGCCATTATTAGTTCTCTATTTTGTTTTAAAATAGATCTTTAGTTTTATTCCTCCTCTTGTTGTCTCTCCTTTCTTCTCCTCCGCCTCTTTAGTTGGTGGTGAGCCACAGAGTTGTGATTCTTCAGACAATTGAGCTGATAGTGGGTTGCAGGATAGAGGAGATCAGTTACCCCAGGATCAAAAGCATCATCTCTCTAGCCTCGGATGAGATGACACGATCAAAGGTAAAATATCAGAAGTACATTTTAATTTAATTTGTTTAGTGAATATGATGAATCGTGTTCCTTACTGTGTTTTCCGCTTTTCTGGTTCACTCAGGAGGTCATCCCTGACTGGCAGCAGGCAGCCAGTAATATTTTGGTCGCTGTCGGTAACAAGCACATCAATGACATCATGGAGGAGATACTTAGCAAGTTTCAGCCGGGGCTTCTTCCTCACTTCTTCGTGGTCAAGACACTAGCCAACCTTTCTGATTCCAACGGTGAGAAAATATTTACAGAAGGAATTATCGATGGCAGTTATTGAGAGATGTTGAGAAAGACAAAGACCTGTTCAACCTGTTTTAAACAGCTTTTACTGGCCAAAATGTTTGCACACCACCAGTATTTATTTGTTTAGGATTCCAAACCCTATAGCCCCCAACCCTTGTTCCATACTGACATCTACAGCTTTGGCATGCTTTAAACATTTATATGTATGTCCTCTTACATACGGTGCATTCACACATTTAAAACCAAAGCAGATTTGAGTTATGCTCCCTATTTCTGGAACAAACTTCCAGAAAACTGCAGACCCCCTGCTTACTATTATTCAAATCAGGGCTAAAAACCGTTTGCCTTCTATTAAATCAATCACTATTCATATTTTCCACTCTACTGTTACATTTATTATTGTATTTCAATCCTGTCTTATTCTCAAATGTGCTGTATAAGTTAACTTGCCTTGCCTTTTTAATATTGGAATCAATATAGATGTCAAATCAGGACTCCTTATCAACAGAATCTAAATGCTAAATAATAAATTACTTTGACCTCGCTGCACAGCGGGTATTGTGTGTTTCAAAGTAGCTGTCCTATTAGTTCTTTGTGACAACGGCATTTGAGCTTTTTAGAGGAAGTAGATAGAGTAACTATAAATCAATGTACAGTACAGAGATACACTGTTCCCTCCATGCTTTTCTATTCACATTGGTACAATTTCTCCCAGCACGGAGGAAGTGAGAGATAATAAACTCTCATTCGTGCTCATTCTTCTTTGTTCTCTAGTTTATGGAATGGTACCCTTCCTCAATGCTATTCTGGGCACTATGCTGCCGATGTTGAGCTTGGCCAAACAGGACAACATGAAGTGGGTCTTCTCTTCAGGTAAGAACCTCCCTACAGACTTTTTTCAAATGGTCATTATTTAATATCCTTCTCCTCAAACTCTTAAGGTTCGCATTATATTCTACTTTTCCTAATTTCCTTTCCCCTCTGTTTTGTTTCTCCAGCTCTGTGTCACTTCAGCGACAGTATCTTGGAGTACCTCGCCAACCTGGACAAAGCTCCAGATCCCACTGTCAGGAAAGACACATTCTCCAGTGAAATCTATGCTGCTTTCGACATCCTCTTCAATAATTGGTTACAAAGCAGGGAGTCAAAGGTGAGCTCCCTGTAGAATAGTCTATAGAATTGTTTATATTATCTATGAGCTTCATGATTCATTATTTCTTTTCTACGGCTTCCCTTTTTATTTATTTCCTATTCACAAAGTTCTAGTTAAAGTTACTAGTTAGCGAATCTATGTCACATAGTCTCTGTCATGCCTGTACCTTACTTCCTGTCTCTGTGTTCCAGTTGAGGCTGACAGTAGCGGAGGCGCTGGGCTCTATGTGCCATTTGATGGCCAGTGATAAACTGGAGGACCAGATTCCCAAACTCATACCTGCCATCCTGTCCCTGTACAAGAAAAACAACGAGCACTATATCATTAGCAAGGTGGGTTTAAGTGCAGTGGACTGCTTTACTGTAGATTCCAAACTGTCTCCTGACTTGTTAGGGGGATTCATTTCTTATTTCTGTCATTAACCTAGTTTTACTTTCATTACTCTTCCTCCACTCAGAGTCTCTGCCAAGTTCTGGATGCTTCTGTGAGCATGGGCAGCAGACTGCTGGAGACACAACTGGACAGTCTGCTGTTTTCCCTTCATCAACAGGTACACGCTTACTAAATCAAACAATGCAGCACATCACAGACACATGACACAGAAGCTCATAAAAAGGTGCCAATTTGCAGAAATCATATTCTTAACGATTGTCCTGCTGCTGTTCTCATAGATAGACCTCCAATGGTCCAATTCTAGATGGGCTAGTAGCAAATATTGTAAATACTTTCTGTGTGTGGGCCCCTATACTAAGGTTTGGATAGCCTATCGGGGTGTCATATATCTCCATTATGTCATATGATTGTGCTCTGTGAATAAATTAATTGAATTGAATCCACACCAGGTACTGTTAGTTAGACCTTCATGCACAGCTATTGCATTTCTTGGAGACACAATGTGAAAAGTTGATAACTGGGAGGAAAAAAAAAGGAGAAGTCCGATAACATCCCTGTAGCAAACCACAAGCATGACATCAGCTTTACGGGGATCTGTGTGGTATGACTTTTCTTAACCTTGTGACTGAGCTGGCCCTATGCCTTGAGTGTTGCAACATGTTGTCACAATGACTCTCACACCATGTGTGTGTATGATCTGGATTGTCTTGTGAGTGTTTATCAGAATGTGACAGCAGCAGGATCTTTACCACACCTCAAGATATTCCTATCACACTGATCGGACACAAGCTCTTATAACTGTTTAGCAGCAACTATTTTCCTTATTATTATTATTATTATTATTATTATTATTATTATTATTATTATTATTATGACTACTACAAAGGTAGACATCTGGCCATTACCATTGAAATGTAATAAACTTGTTCTATGTGTTTATTTCAAAATGTCAGATTTATTTGAGGGAGCAAGTTGACACATCTCCTTTCCCCCCCAGGTGTCTGCACCCATAGACTACAGTAACCCTCCTACTGTCAAGAACCACAACGAGGTCCTGCGCTGCTTCAGCTTACTAGGTACTGATCTTATCGTATACAATTGGGTTCATTTTTTATAAAAAGACAGACGGTGATGATCATGTTAGGTTTGGTAATAGCTGAAGGGTGTGCGATGGCATTTCTATCTGTTTTAGTTCTATGGAGTCACAAGATCAGTAATGCCATCAGCCACTCAGCCCACAACAACATAATCATATTAGCTGTGGCTGATGGTCTGCTCCTCCTCCCTTCACTCTCTTGTTTTGTCTCAAAACTCTGTGTGTAAAATAAAAATTCACAAATAGAATCGAGATCCACAAATATGTTTTTTAATTCGACAAATAAAAACTGGACTCACAAATGCCTGATTGCAAGATGTAAATGTTGTGATGTTCAAACATGTTTTGAATTTACTTGTCATTTATTTAATGTATTGGCAGATTTTATTTTTCTTATTTGGAAATCCTTTTTTTTATTTGCAAAATATTTTCTGAGTTTCAAAATATTATTTTGATTGGGGCTTTTCAGGGTTAGATTATCGATGAATTTGAAAACATTTTTACATTTGAATTCCTTCTTTTTAACTCCTCTCCACACCTCTCTCCAGCAAACTTCTTCCCAGACCGGCTGGTCATGTTTGTTCTTCAGAAGTTGGAGAACAGCAACGAGCGGAGCAGGATGGGATCCCTGGCTGTCCTTCGTCACCTCATCAACTCCACCAGTGAGACAATACACTTCAAGCTTTCATAGACAACATTGCTGCACAAACAGGGAGTTATATTCATTGTAGAAATGTATTTTAATAAAAAAAAGAGAAACTCATTTTTAATAATTGTACTTAAATTGAGAATTTAGTTTCAGGGTATGACAACAGACATTCAAAGCTATATTTAAAAAATCTCAATAGTGTTTTGAATAAAAAAAGATTCTGCACAGCCCTTCCATCAAGACACACATGCGTCCCCATGACCATTATCTGTTCCTACACACATCATTCATCCTGCATTTTTAAATGAGTAAATTCAGTCGTCTTCTATTTTATCAAACTCAAGTCTACATTACCCTTCCTATTTATCTGTTAATCTATTCCCATCTAATTATTGCAGCTTCCACAATGGAGAATAAGAAGCTGCTGATTCTGGCCAGCATCAGACAACCAATGGCTGACCACAGCAACAAGGTAACACACATGCAGACACACACTCTCTATGTGACCATTAAATAACAGTTGACAGTTTCAAACAGTTGAGTTTTCCTTCTAAACTGCTTTTGGTTGAGTTAATCATAAGAATGTGTCTCTCTGTGTCTCAGGTGAAGAAGCGCGTGGTGCAGGTGATCAGTGCCATGGCTCATCACGGCTACTTGGAGCTGGAGGGGGGGGAGCTGCTGGTTCGATTCATCGTACAACACTGTGCCCTACCTGACACATATCAGGTACAACATCTGTTTGACTTATCCTCAATCAGGGGATTTTTGTGGCAGTTTTCTCTTATTTATTTGTATTCATGTACATATGGTTCTGTGATTGTTTTAGTACATTTATGAAATTGACTCAATAGCAATTTACTGCTAATGTTATTTTCCATCTTATGTTTAACAAAGCTTGCTATGTAAATGACAAATAAGAAAACATTAAATAAAAACAAATACCTACTACTTGTATATAATTGGATGATATGGAGGATAAACAACAACAACAAGGCAAAGTGATGCTCATATCCGTAGCTGAAGATTTTATAAGAGGTTGATGGGGCTTGGAAATCAAGTTGATCAAACTTGAAGCCCATTTGCATTTCAGAAGAACCTTTTTGAGGTTAGAATATAAAACATTTCTCAATGTATGATTTTGTGTGTGTGTGTGTCTGCAGCGAGGCCAGAAGTCTGCAGATCCAGAGGAGGTGACCAACGAAGCTCTGAGGTCAATGTGCGACAACACCCTGCACCTCCTCACCACCACTGTGGGACGCCTCGCTGATGTACGTAGACTCTCTATTGCTGACGGATTCATCCTGGTTCCATTTTTGCATTTTTATGAAGCTTTAAAAAACATTAGTTCAGGTTCGATGAACAGCTTTCATGTCCATGGTGGAAGTCAGATAAATAAATATTGTACAAGAAGTTCTATAAAAAAGATATGTTGTTGTTTTCAGGTGCTGTGGCCAAAGCTGCTGTACTACCTGACCCCTCCACAGTTCAGCAATGCCACCACGCCTCTGTGCAAGAGTCTGATCGTGCTGGGCAGCAAGAAGAAAAGTAACCAGGAACCCAGCTTCAACATAGACTTCACTGTGGAAGGTAGGGGCAATATTTACAGACCACATGCATCTACTGTTGGGCTGCAAATAATCCACTATTCTGGTGATGATTTGGTCTATAAAATGTCAGATAATAGTTAAAAAGTGTGTCTTTGACGTCCTGTTTTGCATGAAATCTTACTTCAACGATTCATATATTTTCAAAGCAATTGTTCCATTTAGATATAAAGACAGTCATAAAGAGAACGTTTCAGAAAGCTACTATTCTTATTGTTCTACATGATCATCAAGTAAAATGTGTCTTCTGTTTCCTTCAGTCAATCTGCCGTCTCCTCAAACCCTGATGGTCAGGCTGCTGGTCAGTACATTCAACTCTAACTTTAACACATTTATTTTAACTCCGGTGACTTTATATGATGACAAACTGTGTATCTTTTTGTGACTAGAGTTTAAAGGGAAAGGATCCAAAAACCTCCAGTCATAAACAGCTGGAGAAATAGAATTACATTTAGTATCACTTAACAAGTCTGATGTTCCCTTTCAATGTTTTTCAGACACACATTTTCACTTAAAATATTGTTGTATGAGTATTTAGAGCTGTGCTTTCTGTATATTCGACATGGAACATGGATGAAAAGAGTAACATAATAACCCTACTCCAGTTGTACAGTTTAAATAAGCAAAATGTACTTTGTGTGTCTTCATGTCTGTGTTGTGGTTTGTGCTACAGGTGAATGCGGCGTTCCCGTTCAGCTGCAGAGGTCACGGAGCTCCCTCCCTCTCTCTCCTTCAAATCCTCAGCATCAACATCCACCCCAACACAGAGATAATCTGGGATAAAGAGATACCTCCTCTGCTCTCCATTCTAGAGGGTATGAACACATGTGAACTTGATCATGTCTATGTTTGTATCTATATATGAAATAGCTTTGAAGGAACCCTGCTTTCCTGTGGTGAAAACCTAGTGGACACTTGCTCTGCTTTTTAACAGAGTTGAGGCACATGTAGGGTGCAGATTTTTATGGGTCCTTTCCCTTTTTATGTCTCATGAACATTAGTTTTAGTCTGCCTGTGTGTGGTTTGTTTTCAGAGTCAACAGCAGAGAGCCTTGATAAGAAGCACTGGGATGAAGAGTTGTTGAAGGTGGGCTTGTTTACTGTATATGGGAATAGTATCTTAAATATACTTGGCTCATAGACAGCCCATGTGAGACTACACATTCCTAATTGTGTAAACATTACTGTCTGACTCGATTAAGTGAATTTTCTTCTAAATTCTTGTCTCCAGCTGTTGTCTAAGACCCTGTCTACTATTAATGATGACAAGTGGGTGTGTCAGCTGGCAGCAGAGGCAACAAGATACCTCTCAACATATAACAACGCCTTAGAGGAGAAGGTAAGTGCTTCAACCTTTTCAGCAACAAATCAAAAGTAAGCTGAATTCAATCTATTGCTTTGTTTTGGCCCCAGTAACGTAAGTGGACGTGGTTTTGTTGTTTGTTGTGTTGCTAGGCCCTCACAGTGAGCCTAATTTAGAGCTTCATGTTGATCATGATCCAACTTCAAAAGGCCGACTGTGTTCAGCAGTGATTCCTGTCCTTTAAGGCTCATGACCTTATTAAACAGAGCTATGGTTCTTCATGACAGAACAGTTGAACAGTTAAACATGTAGAGACTTAATGATGTTTATTTAACAACAGAAAGTTAAAGATTTGATGTATGTTGAGTCAAATAAAATGGATAGTACTAACTGTTTTTCTTCCCTTACCTGTCGGAACTGTTGGTAGCGAACATAGATAAGAAACAAGCACTGATCACATTAAGCATGTAATCATTTGTTTGTAATTTTTCATTTTCTCTAGAGTTTCCTGTACCAATGTATCGGAGTGACTCTCAAACAGTGTTCCAATAAGGAAGTAGTTAAAAAGCAGCTGCAAGAAATGCTCCTCACAGCAAAACATAGTGATGCCATCGAAAGAGAGGTACCAATGTCACATGAGGATTTCTTCTGCGTTTTGAATTTGATAAAACATAAAAAATTCTCAATGATAGGTTTACATTTTCATGCCTGGACTTCTTGTTTCTGTTATCTGTATCTGTCAGGGAGTTGCAATGGGTGTCGGTCTGTGTGCCAACAGCCACTTGGAGGGAACGCTGGCCAAATTGGAAGAATTTGGAAAGTCGGACGCCTTCAAGAAGTCCCCGAGCATCTTCAACCTTCTCAAAGTACAAGAAACATTGATCATAAATCCTTCAAGTGAAGATCATCTTATGTAACGTCTGGTGTTAAACAAGCTTCTGTTGTCCGTCTTCACTTGCCTTTCCTCAGGAACGTAACGATGTCGAGGTAGAGAAGGTGAAAAGCACATTAATCTTGTGTTACGGTCAGGTGGCCCTGAACGCACCACCGGAGAAGATACTGACTCGCATTGATCAAGACATCCTCCGCTGCATCAGTAAACACTTCAATACCAAGGTAATGTACACACAAAGGTAACATGGCTTTATTATTAAAGAAATGCCACCGATAATGAAGACAAACAAGGGTTGAAGTACAGAAGATATTGTAATAAAAGCTACGTGTTGGATATGTGTGTGTGTGTGTGTGTGTGTGTGTGTGTGTGTGTGAGTGTGTGTGTGTGTGTGTGTGTGTGTGTGTGTGTGTGTGTGTGTGTGTGTGTGTGTGTGTGTGTGTGTGTGTGTGTGTGTGTGTGTGTGTGTGTGTGTGTGTGTGTGTGTGTGTGTGTGTGTGTGTGTGTGTGTGTGTGTGTGTGTGTGTGTGTGTGTGTGTGTGTGTGTGTGTGTGTGTGTGTCGTACAGATTGTTATTTGTTTTCCTCTGCAAGTTGCTTGGTTTTTACTTTGTTGATGGTAACTACAAAAGTGAAATAACAGTTTCTGTATCCTTGGTGATACAGTCAGATGACAGGATGTGTCCATTTGTAAAACGGATGTCATAACCGTGTAATTACAGTGTTACATGGGTGTAATATGGGTCTAATAGCAATGTAACATGGGTAAAATGGTGCGTAACAGGTATAATTAGGGGTGTATCAGTGTGCAGTAGGGGTGTAATGACACTTTACTATGGGCGTAAGTTGGAGATAAATAATTAATGAATTTTCCCAAATATTTGTGATATGTGATTGCCCATTCAAGAGTTAAAGTATAAATACGTACATTTGTTTTTAACCATATTCAACACAAAAAAAATGGGTGAACGCAGAAAACAGAAGCATGAACTCCAGAAAAGCAATCTGCATTTATTTTTGAAATTGAGTTAAGAGGTTTTTTTTCCAAACCGGCTGTATACCTATTGAAAATAATCCTCTGTTGATTAAATCCCTTCAGCAATGTGGAGGCATCTGTACACAAACTGCTTGTTGATAAATCTGCACATTTTAGAACATTACACTCTGTCATCCGCTATGTTGACCTTAGTTAAATCAGATATAAAGTGATGCCATTCTCAGAAACAGCCACACCCACCTCGCACACATCACACTGGTCGGTTACTGCAGGTGTGCATGAAGACGCCAACCCAGTTCAGTTATTTGTGTGTGCTCTCCTGACGTTATCAACTCTATTTCACACAGGTTCTGGGGATTAAAGTAGAGACAAAGGTATTGTTGCAGGAACACCGGGGCCCTCTCTCCTCTTCGGCTTTTTCAGTTTCACTTACTCGTTAACTTTTCTTTCTTTCACCTCGCTCTTCTTCCTTACTCTTCTTTGGATTTTTCTTACAATTCTGCACATCTGGTTGATATTTTTCTAAAAGCATTACTTTGCTGTATATTGTATTTCACACTGGTAGAGCAGTAGAGTGTCTTAAAGGCATCCATTAATTATGATTCATAATAACATTAATCCAAGTCATGGAGCACACTGATTTTAAATGAAGTCGGGTTTGATGACTATATTTAACTTTTCAAACATGTAGAGTCAACATTACATTAGATGTGCTTTATTGATCCCACACTGGGAATTTCTTTAGATTGTCCATTCTCAGAAGTGAACATGCTCTTCCTCTGTGAAATATAGTTTTATGAACATGATACGCCACCAAAGATCTGTGGAGTATCAAACCCCCTTCAGACTGAAAGGTGGCTGTTTAAAAGTTTCAACATTGATTGACAACAGTGGCTCTGATCAGTTAAAATGGATTCTAATCTTGACCGATCGTTGTTAAAGAAATCTATTAAATCTTGTTTTGCAGCCTCTTTTTATAGCCTGCAGGACATCAGGGTTTGATACTCTTAAGCTTCTGTAGATTTGGGTGAGTTAATGTAAAAACAGTGCCTCTGTTTCTAGATGGTGTTTCTAATCTTGCATCTAAAGCACAGTGAGCCTCAGTGTGTCCCCATTACTGACTCCTTAGTTAATGCTTTAAATAACCTACATTACTATCAACATCCTTGCTACATTACTTATGTGTAAATGGGTTTGAGTAAAAAGCTTCTCGTGAAATAGACATTTTATGGTTTCATTATTTGGCTCCTTGTTTACAATAATGCTGCATTATTCATGCAGTTGTACGCTGTTAGAATGACTCACTGTTGTTTGTTTCCCCGCTACAAACTGCATTCAAAATGAGCATCTAATCCCAAGTGATATCAGTATGAAAATCCTTCCCTTTTGAATCCATCCCCCTCTGGTACAAACACGATCATTCTTTGTTTCCTTCATTGCCTGATGGTGGGTTGTTGGAGTGTAAAAGGGCTCTTGTAACGTCTTGCTTAATCTCAACCGCTCTTCTGTCACTTCTGTAGATAAGAGTGTGCGGGTGGTTTGCTGTTCAACCAATCTCTAATCTCTAATCACACAAGTCTGATTTCAAGCTTCTCTCCATCCTTAGGCATGGAGGATCAATCTACAATATCGCTTTTTGGATTGATTTCATTGATTGCTTTGTTGTTATACTGCTGGAATGATGACTTTGGATTGTGATTGCTCAATCGCTCGTAGAGTTGCATCTGCTAAGCTGCGCTGCAGTTGGCCTTGTTGTTTGCATTCCTGACAATCTGTCTGGAAATTGCAAATATCCGCTTTTCTTCATATTGAGCCACTTCTGTGTGTCTCTCCCTAAACAGGACCTGACTATGAAGCTCAGTTTGGTGCAGAGTGTTGGGCTCATAGCCAAAGCCATCAGTGAGTGTGTGAAGAAGCAAGGCTACGTCTTCTCTCGCAAACAGGAGATCATCAATGTCTTGCTGGTCAGTAGTCAGTCATTTTAGTTTGTTAGACATCAGGGCTGCAGAAGTAATCTAAAACGTATTGAAATCGCAGGAAGCACAATATTTTTTAGGCTAAATTTGTGTTCAAATAACCTTTAGAGGTAAGTGTTGTAGCTGTGAAGATATCCCTGCCTACAAATACAATTTTACTCACTTTACATAACAAACTTGTTTGGAACCAATCCTCTCAAACTACACCACTAACATTTAATATATCTTTCAATGAAAACAAGACTTAGGTTTAATAATGATCAATCACTCCAATATTGATATTGAGTGGTATTGCAATATCAATAAAACTAATCGCAATGTCTAATTGTTTTAACTCATGCAGCTTTACAAGTCACAAATGTTTAATTGTGGCTAAACCTATAATGTTCTGATCTTTATTCGTGCTGTTATATTTACACCATTCAGGATTTCATAAAGGCAGAGCCAGCTGATTCATTGAGGACTCCCCTGCGCCATCTTGTGATGAACACCTTTGCCAACCTTATGTATCCTTCAGCTTCACTGTTTATCACAAATGTCCACAAAAACAGAACATCCCATCATTTCCCAGTGTTTTATCCTTAACTTGTAGTGCTTCAGGCCTCTGGACCCTGCACTCAGTGAGAACGAGAGCTTTGAACTGCTAAAGGTGTGTGTGAACAGTATGTTCTCTCTGCCACCTGAAACACACACTCCAGAGAAAAACAAAGAGGAGGAGACACTGGACCCCAAGCAGAGAAAGGTAAATGAGATGTGTGCACACACTATTTGAACTATTTACACATCCGTTCCTTTCTAGAGAAAACCATCAACTTTGAAATATGTAAACCTCACTTTGCGCAACATTTCAAATTCTGTTACGTTTTCAAACTAACATGTCTTGGTATTTCTGTGCAGGCGCTGTACAAAGACACCATGGCTGCACTGCAGGAGCTGCTGAAAAGTGTTCTGGCCAGGGACCCCACACCTGATGGCCTGCAGAACATCTTTAAGGTGAAGTTTCAGACTAATCAATCTAACTTAAACATGGTATTAGATACAATTAAATATTATTCATTGTTGTTTTATTGTTCTTTTAAGCACATTGCTGCTCATTAGCTTTAGCTAGCTAGTCCCAAATCCCACCACCACTATTTGTTGTGTCTCCTGTCCTTTATACCCTTGACTTGTTTTATACATTGTCTCATTTAAAAGGATAATTGGATTAGCTACATTTCCATTGCCAGATAAGCTTTCCCTGCTGTATGATGCCGCAGCACAGTGTTGTCTGACATGTTGTGTGTTATTATGCTGTGCAGCACATTGAATCCTGGTTGAGCTCCGGACAGGACCACGAGAGAGAGAGGTCTGTCATAGCTATTTCCCATCTGCTGGCTTACTACCTGGACAACCTGAATGTCAAGGTACAGACACACAACACACACATCTACTCTGCGCCTTTGTGTTTCAGGTTTGAAATGTAACAACATTCTTGTAACTCAATTAACTGAATCAATGAGGTGTTATGCATATCCAGACACCCTAAAGGATGTTATCAGTGATAGTGTTTGTGTCTTTACTAGCTATTAAAATGTACATTTTGTGTCATTCTTTTCCGGTATTTCCCGCCTTTTTGTGTAGAACATGGTGACTTTCCACAACCTTGGAGCTCTGCTGGGCCGACTGTCTCCACGATGCTCTGACCCTCACCCTGCTGTACGCACCGCTGCTGTGGACTGTATCTACTCACTGCTTTACATTCAGCTGCGCTATGAAGGTATACAGACTGTGTAAAACTAGAATTTTGATATATTTAACACATTCCAGGAGGGTAAATTAAACATTTTTTTATTTCTCACTCAACACATATAGTCTAGTTTTAACCTAGAGATTTTTTATCGTGCATTTAAAAAGCTTGCTGCTTTGACCCAATCTAATTTTTTATTTGTATTTCTTTGAACGCAGGTTTCTCCCTAGATTATAAGGACGAAGGTGTGGACAGTCTTTTGCCACTGAAAGACAAACTGAATAACCCTGACCACTCAGTCTTATATAAAACCTGCTCTGACCTCACAAAGGTACTACTCAGCAAGGCTGTCTTAGACATCCTCCTACATGTATTCAATCCTTATGTTTCCCTGCCCAGGAAGATAAGTGTTCATTCAATATTTCTCTGGTGTTTTGCTTTTATTCTGCAATCAATATTACATATTTGTAATTTTTATGAAAGTAGGCAAACCTAGTTGCTTCTTTTTGTGTCAGGTGATGAGCAAGCGCCTCCCTCAGCAGCAGCTGACCACGCTGGTGTTCATGTTGTTTGAAGGGCTGGTTGACAGTCAGGCGAACTGCTGCAGAGCCTCGTCTGTCATCCTCAATACTCTGCTGAAGAACCGAGGAGGAGGACTGCAGGATCTGGTAACGCACGCACGCACGCACACACACACACACACACACACACACACACACACACACACACACACACACACACACACACACACACACACATACATACACACTCATATATACACACATATATGTAGAGTCACACAGGTCTTTGTTGCATCCACTGATTTGTTGCCTGTTTGTATGTCAGGTCCCAGAGATGCTGGAGGTGCTACATGTGCGTCTGCAGAACATCACAGAGGAGCAGGTACCAACTGACAGTGTTTGATATTTAAAATAATGTGAATTTTTATACATTTTTGGCTAATCTGCGCAATTCTATCCAGTCATTAATGAGCTATCCCTGCTAAGCTGTTTCTTTGTACCTGTGCTTAGGTGCGAGTGGCAGTGGGACAGACCGTACTAATCCTGGCTTCACAGCATCTGCAGACTGTCGTCAATACACTAGTCAACCAACCACTGCCTTACGACAGGTATACATTATAAACGTATGCTATTTTGTGTGTTTGTAGGACAAAGGGTCTCACATCTCTTAGAGCCAAGAGGTTTAAAAAAAAAGAAATGAAATATCTATTTTTTGCCTCTCTGTCCAGTTGGACCAGTGAGATGTGGATGGCCCTGGGGGCGGACCCCATCGTAGCCAATCAGATCATGGAGATGGTGATGGAGAAGCTTCTCATTATGGCGCCCTACGTAGACCAGAGGGACTCAATGATCAGAGGGGGGACGACAAAGGTGGCAACCAATCAGCCGCTCGCTGTGAGTCTCAAGCGCTCGCAGACATGTCACTGAACACATTGTACCGTATTAAGCTCGAGATAAAGATCAGGATTTCATTTAACCTACACAAGTCCTCTCAACATAAATATGAAAGCAATGCTATTAAATGTGAAATGTATGTGTAGCAAAATAGGATGATTCTCATGTTTTAGCATCTGTTTCTTTTCTTTGCTTCCAGATGACATGTGGTCTCAAAGAGCTGTTATTAAATGGCCAGAGTCAGGAGCCGGCTCTCAGTCGGTTCCCTCAGCTCTTCTCCTGTCTTACTGTCAGACTGGGAGCAAGTGTCGGGGTCTCAGCACCAAAGGACAACAACAATAAACACACAGCCTCCATCCACGTAGCAGGGTGGGCGTATTTTCTCTTTAGAGCTGGTCAAATGTAGATGGTATTGGAATTTTAAGTGTTTCTGTGTGCTAACTATTTTGCGTCATCTGTTTTTGTGTATCAGGGTAGCAGTTGATGCTCTGCGGATCTTGTTGGCACGGGCTCAGTTAGATGAGGTGATGAAAAGACTGGATGAGGATAAAGCCTGGGACGCAATGAAGGAACAGAATTTACACGTCACTGGAGTCACACTACTGGCAAGGTACACACACACACACACACACACACACACACACACACACACACTAACCTTCCCCTTTTGCACTATACTATAAGAGCTCCGTTTTTATTTTATCTTTTGGATTGGATTGCATAAAATAGTGAAACATTTCTTTAAATGTCTTCTTTTTTCAGTCTAAAACCAAAAGATATTCAGTTTAATTTGATGAAAACAAAAAAAGGAGGAACTGTTAAAATTTAAGATAAAAGATAAAGATAAAGAAATAAAAAAGATAAAAACTGCCTTTTCTTAGATTTTTCCAAAAAACAAGATTTTGACAATCGATTAATCATTGCTGCTCCAATTCAAATATATTTCCTCACCAGTACTTTAGATATTGTTTCTCTGTCTCAAAACTAGTATAAATGTGTTTCAAATGAATAATTCCTTTTAATATATAAAGCTAGAAATAACTGTGTTTGTCTGGTCTACAGGGCGATGGCTAAGCATGCTGGTCCGAGGCTGCCCGCCATTGTGGAGTGTCTGTGTCCGTCCCTGAACAACATCTACGAATGCCAGAGAATCACCGTCACTGCTTTCTTCTCTGAGGTGATACACCAACATCTTATTTAGTTTTCAGAAAGGGGGGCCGTTAGCCCCATTACGTGTAACAGCCACAAATGCCACCAGATAATAACATAGGTAACATGACATTTCCCTCTCTCCCTCATTTCCTGGATCCAGCTGTTAAACCATCATGTGGTGACGGAGTTGATGTTGATAGATGTATTGATGAACAACATGATGGAGAGGATATCAGATCCCTGCTGCACAGTGCGCATGCTGGCTGTGCGGGGGCTGGGCAATATAGCCGTGGGATCACCTGAGAAGGTACTGAGCTCACACACACGTACAAGAGAAGGGCTGCACAACTAATGGAAATGTTAACTAAATCGCAGAATGGACACAGTCACACCATTTTGAATCATAATTTATACAATTTGAGACTTTAAAACATATTTGTTTGGTCCAGATCCTCTTTAAAAAATCCAACCATGATCATTTAAATATGTTTTTCATCAATAATGAGAATAATGATGTGAAATGATGGATCCCTGCAATATTGTGAATTATATCATAATGCCGTAACACCCAAAATATCCGCAATTTATTCTTACAACATATTCAAACTGCAGAAATCATTTTATTGGATTTTTGGCTCCTCTTTCTTACCCCGAATTCCTTCTTCCACCAGGTGAATAAATATGCCAAGGAGCTGCTGGCAGCCATGAGCTCAGGCATGGAGGAGAAAGATGATCCAGGTAAAGTGGCAGCAGAGTCGTTTCTCATGGTGGAAAAAAGTAAAAGTTACATTAATCTGAATCTGGCCCTCCTGATTTATTTACTTACTTTTACAATCCAGTGGTTTGGGGTTTCAATTTCCTTCACCCCATCCATTTTGTTTCTCTTACTTTCATCTTTGATAAGGGAATGCATTAACAGCAAATGTTTTTTATTTCTCTTTTCCCACAGGTAAGATGATCACCCTTGAAGCCATGTCTGGTCTTTCCAAAGTTCTCCTCTATCTGGACAAGAAGAACGTCCACTTATTAGTGGTCTATATCTTCATGAAGATTAAACCATTCTTGGAAAGTGTAAGTTTTGTCTAAGCTACTCGACATCAGGGTTGCCGCGGGGTAGTGAAAGGTAGTAAAAGGTAGTAAATGAAATTAGGCCGAATTAAGGCCGGTAAAAAGTAGTGAAAAGTAGTAAACGTCATCTGACGAGGTAGTAAATTTTCGAACACCAATCCAGCTGGGCGTATGATTTTTTCTATTTGTGTAATTTACGTGCAGGCCTATCTCCTTAAATTACTAAACTTGCGTGGATTTATTTTCATGTTGCAAGTAGCAGGGCCGCGGGAAGTAATTTTGAGCAGGGGGTGCTGAAGTTCGCCAAGCCACGCCCCCCTTAGTTATTGTTGCTAAGTCCAACAACATTTTCGCGGCTATTCAATGATGTCACATCACATCGCGCACTCCCTCAATCATTTTAGGTACGATACAGGGATATATTGAGGCGCATGAAGGACCCGACTTGGCCACCGGGCGAACCGATGAAGAGCGTACGGACATTGAAGACATGCTGGCCGTGGTTAGAGGATATCCTGTAGTGACTGCAGCCCGCCCTGGTCCGGTGGCTGATGACTGAGAAATCTGGAGGGACTCTAAGACACTAAATGCCTCAAGCAATGGGTCTTTCCTTATATAACCTACAGTATTATTCCGATCTTGTTCGAGTTTCTTATTCTTGTTATCTGTTCTACAACAAACTTAGTTAAGACTAACTTCCAATTACGCTACTTCATTTACTACCAATATTAACGGAGATAATCCAATATAAACATATTGATTTAAAAAAAAAATTTAAAAAAAAAAATCATTTTAGGTACCCCGGCTAGCTTGCTGTCAAACCTCTTCGCGAGTTCGCCAGTTAAGACATGGGCAAATGCAAATTTTCGGACCTCTGGCTGGAGGAATCGTTGTTTAAAGAATGGCTTAGGCCAGTAGTTGGCAACAGCCAAGAGGCTTATTGCAACGTCTGCAAGAAGACGATAAGCATTACCTGGATGGGGGTGAAGGCGGTGAAATCGCACATGCTATCAAGTAGCCACCAAGCTAGGATGCGTGGACGTAACGCTCAGCTACCGCTGTCACTGTTTTACACTGGCACAACGGCTACATCGACGCCCTCAACCTCAACTGCTCCTTCAACCTCCACTGCTCCCTCAACCTCGCTTGCTCTCCCCCTGCAATACCCTGCCAGTAGTCCTACCACCAGCAACAGGTGCACGACAGACGGTCAGAAGCAGACGCTAGGCACTACCACCTCTACCTTGCAGGCTGAGGTACTGTGGTGTTTAGATGTAGCAATGAAACACCACTCGTTCAACTCGAACGAAGGCATAGGAGAGCTGTTCAGAAATATGTTCCCGGACTCCGAAATCGCCAAATCCTTCGCTTTGGGCAAGGATAAAACCGGGTACATAATAAAATTTGGCATCGCACCCTATTTTAAGAGGCAACTGGTTGAGGCCATAAATAATGCCGGACCGTACGTCCTTATGTTCGATGAGAGCCTCAATCAATCGTCAAAGAAAAAACAAATGGACATACACATTCGTTTTTTGGAGGATGGTTGTGTACGCTCGAGGTATTTTGGCTCACAATTCCTGGGACATGGGAGAGCTGACGATCTGTTGCAGCACATCAAAGTAAGTTTATTTTTCTATTATACTTATTGGTTACATAGGGGAGATTGTTTGCACATTTTCATGGATTTTTGATAATTGTATTTATTTAGCTTACTGTTGAATTTCTGTAATATAATATTGTAAAATGTATGCAATTAAAAAGATGTATCAGCCAACAAAGCTTAGGGTGACCAGACGTCACAAGACTGTAGGTCAAAGTGTTAGCCGTTATGCTTAAATTCGTTCGTTCGTTCGTAAATTCAATCTGACGCTCTGAAAAATAGAATCGCGCTCTGAGTTTGAAAAAGACGAGCGTTCTTTTGGCCGTGAATTTCCGAACTGTTAAAACGTTTCAGAGTGTGCTCGGAGTGGCAATTTACGAACGCACCCTTAATCTGAAGGTTGAGCATGGCTCTGATAAAGCCAAACCTATATTATAGGGATTTAGTTTATTATAGTGAGCCACATTTGGAGAACCAATGATCTAACTTTGACAAAGCAGTCCTTGACATAGGCCTAATATCTATCACTGTGAAATGTATCCCAAGACCTGACTCATGTTTTACTTTAGGATAATAAAGCTAAATGTTTGATTTGAAGCATATACAGTATTACCTTCTGATGTGTATTGAATGTGGTTTACTTAAGCAATACATTAACTTCTGTGTGACAATTCACAGGAATGTGTTGCAAAACTCAACATGAGGCAGCTTCTCTCAGTAGGAATGGATGGCCCAAATGTAAATTTCAAACTCCTGGATCTCCTTCAAAAGGAACATGCTGAGCTGCATGGAGGTGCTCAAGTCCTGATGGTTGGGAGCTGTGGACTCCATACCCTCCACAATGCCATGAAGGCAGGCTTTACGGGCTGGCAAATTGACAAACTCCTGCGCGCTCTCCATTACCTCTTCCACAACGTTCCTGCCCGGAGAGAGGACTACACCAACATCACCGGGTCGTCCTGCTTTCCCCTCTCTTTCTGCGGCCACAGATGGGTGGAAAATGTGCCGGTTGCAGAGAGAGTCCTGGAAGTTTGGACCATAATTCAGAAGTTTGTCAATGCTGTTGAGGATAAGAAGGTCACAAAACCAAACACGGCCTCTTATGATGCCATCCTGGCAGCACAAGGGGATCCACTCTTAATCCCAAAGCTTCAATTCTTCCTCGCCATTGCGAGAAGTTTTAACCCATTTCTCAAGAAGTACCAAACAGACGAGCCAGTGTTGCCTTTTTTGGCAGAAGATTTAACTGAGCTCCTGTTGGTAAGTATCACTGTAAAGATTTTGATTCATTAATTTGAATGTAAACCTATATTAATGTATATGAATGTCTGGGTAACTATCTTCTTGTTGTTGTTGTCATCATCAGAGTTTACTGCGGCGGTTCATCAAAAGGGAACTCCTACAGGACCAAACCCCCCTGCAGCTGATTAAATTGGACATCTCTGAGGAGAAGAACTGGGTCTCCCTCAAAAGGGTAGATATAGGCTTGGGGGCTGAATCTGCCATCAAGGTAATTTTATTGTTGTTTATTTGTTTTGCGGGGTGAATTTGTGAATTATGATGCTTGCACAAATCAACTAGCAAATACAATTTGTTCAGTATTAATATTATCATCACAATAAGTTATGTAAACATTTCCTTTCAAAGAAAGCATTGACATGAATGTTCCTTAATGTTCCTTAATAGGCACTCCTGGGCAAACCAGGATCAAAGATAGGTGAACTCTCTGTACTCCACCTCAGAAAAGAGTGTTTGCAGGGTCTGATTAAGATCGTAAAGAAACTGCAGGAGAAATCGCCATTGAAATTCCCCATAGTTAGGCAGATCACCTGTTTGGATCCCACAAGGATGGCCAGGGATCCAGAGTGGTGCATCCTACAGATGAAGTCATTAGTGCAGGCTTTCATCCAGGGGCAGCAGCTGGCAGGTGGCATTGCAGCTGGTAAGAACATATTTTATAGGGACAGTAGAAGTGGATAAGTTATTCAAATTGATTAAGGTCTTGTGCGTGGAATCTCTTTTGTGGTTTTCTGCTTTTTTACTGTGACAGGTGTGAAAGTGTCTTGCTTTTACAAAATTAAACTTTATGCTCTCATAGCTCTCTATATCAGGGGTTCTCAACCTTTTGCAAGTTGAGCCCCCCTTTCAAAGGTTAGAATATTGTCCCCCCCCACCAACCTTGATGTCAATGCATGATTTCAAGCACTCAAATTATTCTACTTTTCTTTTCTTTTTTGATAGCCACATCCAGTGTTCTTGTGAGTTATGTGATTTTACTCTATCTGTTTGATGTAGAAGGTGTTTTGGCACCTTGCAAGCAGATTCAGCTAAACAGCTAAACCCGCAATTGTATCAATTTGTAATTTAGACAAGACCTCCGTGCCCCCAGGTTGAGAACCACTGCTACAGATACTATTATGTGTATCTACGATGTACTGTATGTACTTTTGTCGAATGGATGGTGAAGCAGTTGACTGGAATGTGTTAATGAAATTAATATATCTTAATTTTCGTATCAATGTTGCAGGTGATGTCATCATTCAGCAATTCACATCCTTTCTCTCGGTCGTGGGCAGAGAAGAAGAATTTGTTTCCTTCCAACCCCTGAGGCAGCGTCTGGATGTCTTTCTCCACTCCAAACTCTGCACGTCCCACCCTGACCTGCTAAAGTTCTGCCAAAGTGCTCTCCTCCTGTCCCATGGACAAGCCACAGTGGAGAGAGGCTTCTCAGTAAATAAGGAGGTAGAAACGTGCAACCTCCGTGATGAATCTCTCGAAGCCCTCAGATTAATCTGCGATAAGGTAATTGTCTGTGGCGGCGTTCTGAAAGTTCCTCTGACCAAGGAGCTCCTGGCCTCTGCTGCTTCATCGAGGTCACAATACAGGCTATACCTTGATAGTGAGCGGAAAAAAAAGGAGAATGCCACACAGGAGCTGAAGAGGAAAGCAGCAGAGAAAGAGCTGGAGGACCTCCGGAACCGGCGGCAGGTACTCCACAGTGTGTGCCATTCACTCCAAAATGACGCCGACAAATATGCAGAGATGGCCGAGGGAAAGGCAGGAACAAAGATGGCTGAGCTCATCACAAAATCAAACACTTTTCGGAGAAGACACAGGGAAAAAAAAGCAGAACTTCTCCAAGTGGATAAAATGATTGAAGAAAAGGCCACACAGTTGAGGCACTTGTGACCCTGCTGGCTAACTGTTGTTTAAGTTCTCTCTCTCTCTCTCTCGGACAGTTTTTGCGTCCAGTTGAAGTTAAAGTTATTTCTTTGTTAATAAGATATTGTAATTACAGTGAAAGTTGCACTTTATTATTATCTAGTTTATTCTTTTTTTTCAAGGCCCTAATTTAACCACTTGAAATTAGTTTTTGTTATGCAATTGTTACTTTTTGACATTTTGAGTAAAAACTATGGACCAAGGCCTGTTGTGTCATCTTGATTAATCCAACTCCTATGGTAGAGTTCCTTCTTACTTAAATGTAGCTCACTAGCTTGCTCAAACAAACAGACACTCACATACACCTACAGAGTCTCTCGCTCTCTCTCTCTCTATGTGTGTGTGTGTGTGTGTGTGTGTGTGTTGGCCAGTTTTTGTGTCCAGTGGTGGAAGTTATAATTACCCTGTTAAATTGTGATGAAATATGTTATTAATTCGTTTTGGAAAGATATTTCATTACTTTACGCGTCACTTTACTTCACACTTTACGCTGCTACAGTTGCAGCTTGAAGTCGTGCTGGTAGTAAAAAAAAAATTGAAGGTAGTAAAAGAGGTAGTAAAAGGTAGTAAATTCAACTTAAGAATCTCTGTATATACCCTGGACATGTTATTTGATGATATACAGTATATGGCCTAGAAAAATCGAAGGTTCCAAGGTTTTATAACTTTATTTTTATACAAGTCTTGATTTGTTTTGCAAATATGTAGACACTGTTTGGTTTCTTTATATTATTCAGTGTTTCTGTTCTACACACACACACACACACACACACACACACACACACACACACACACACACACAGAGCTGACTGAAGATCTTGCTCTCTGCTTGTCCAGGAGAACGATGCGATCCGCTGTGCCTCCATCCATCTGATGGGGAACCTGTCCAAGTTTGGCTCAGGAGAGCCGGTCTTCAAAGACCAGATCCACAATGTCCTGGTCAGCTTGCTGTTACACCTGGTGGACCCTAATCCAGAGGTGGTGAAGGTACTGAGAGAACTAAATAAATCAAATCTGAACTTACAGGATGTACTGCTACATTGTTAATACCCATATTGATCTTGTTTTTGATCTGTCCAGGCATGTAAGTTTTCCATGCGAGTATGCGCTCCTGTGGTGGGATCAGAGCAGATTACCACCATGTTTCAGACCCACCTCCACGAGGACAAGAGCTTACACTACGGAGAGTTCATCAACGACCTCACCAAGTATCTGGTGAGACACGCACACTCAAACATGTGCAGGGCTGAGAAGATGTATCCTGTAATTGCTTATAAAGCAGGGAGTTGTAGGGTTCTTTGTGAAAGGAGTTGGGTTTAGATTCAGGTTTTTTGTTGCTATTTCTTAAAAAGAGTAATGGAAATCTAGACACACATTTCTCATCTACTTGTATATGTTTCAACGTTCACCTTATTTTTTGTGGCTCACAGATTCAGGACTTTCCCGGCATGCTGAACTTCTATCACATCTCCGTCATCCAGTTCTTCAAGAGCAGCTGGGCGGAGGTCAGAGCCGGAGCTGCCATGTTTATAGGTATGAACATAACCGCCTCAAACTAGTTAAAATGTGTACGGATAACAACAAAAGCAATTTCCCTCGGGATAAATAAAGCTCCTTGAGTCTTAACAGACAGTTTGTTCATGTGTTGATATGACCTGATTATGAGATGTGGGTGTTTTCAGGGTTTCTGCTGGGGAATCTTCCAGAGGAGCATTTTTCCCACCTCAACATGGGCACCATCACTAAAGGTGATCGACTGCACATCCTTGCTTCTTCCATAATGTGAAGCCATTCTGTTTTTATTCTGGTATTGACTGTGTGTTGGTGTGTGTTTTTCTTCAGGTTTAGTGATGCTGCTCAAAGATCCAGATCCTGTGGTCAGAGTGAAGGCTGCGGAGGCCATGGGACATTTCCACTGACACGCACAATGACAAAGAGATGCGTTAAAATCACACGTGGTAGGACCCCTACTCAGAAAAAAATTAAGATGAAATATTTATGGTTTAAATGGTCGAAATTTGCAGTAATTAAATAAGGAAATGTCATTAAAACCAAAAGAGTGACCAAAGCAGAAATTATGTGCTGCCAAACTTTACTAATGATCAAAAACAACACTGATAATTCTCATTCAAACTCACAGTGCACAGATATTTAGCCATTAGCAGCTTTGTCAAACCTCTTCTCCCACTTAACTATGGTACTTGAAAGGAATTGTTAATTCTTAGCTATATTTTAGTGACCAAAGACTGTGTGTTGCTGTTAACAGATCACATTTTTTTTCTGTAGCGTTGAGTGTTCAGTCTGAGCGACAATACCAGAGATATACTGTGTTCCTTAAAATAATGCAAATGATTACATGCATGACAACAGTTCCATATGTGTAGTCCTACCAGCAAGTCATGACAGTGTATTTAATGTTAGTTTTAGTTTCAGACAGTCTCTTTTCACAATGTTTTGGAGTGAAACCACGAAGATGTATCCCTAAACTCCGTTAAAAGGAAATGCATGGTACTGTGAGTAAATTATTTTGAGGTCTGTTATAGGAAACACACTGAGTGTACTCGAACTACAGCAGGGCTTGTTTTAAGTTTGTAATTGTGTGTGAAAGATAAAAAAACCATCATGGTACAATGTCATCGTCCAGCAGTTCAGATCATCTAGCAGGTTTTGTTAAATCAGACAGCAATAACCCATCTACTTTTTACTTTTTATAACCAATCAGAACAGAGTTATGACATGGTGTTTAACCCCATGGGCATGTTGGTACCAAACTTTCATTTCCAAGCTAAAACTAAGCACACTTCCTGAAGTTGAAATAATTTCTGCACTCCATATTTTCGTTCCACCCATGACAGCTTTTTTAATACACATTAACTTTTGATTTCACATACAGTAATGGGTCCGTGAGAAAGTCCTGAGAGAGTGGGAAACAAATAATTATGTTTATCTATTTCCAAATAGTTTTCTCCGGTGAATAAAGGTTATGCATTGGTGTTCTTTTTACCTTTTTTTTCAAAATCATTTGTGTTTGGTGTTGTAATACTCATGTTGGACACAAGGGGCAGAAGTGCAACACTTCCTTTATTTGAGAGGGCTAAACGTTATTAAAATACATTTCGTATGTTAAATCATTTGCAAATACACAATTTATGAAATTCAAACTCACCTAGAAAATTACCTGATGCTTTTAGCCCTTCTTAAAAGATGTCCCCCCCCTTGTGGGTGCAATTAGTATTACAACAACAATCCCTTTATTACCAGCTGCTTTATCAGTTAAAAAATAATAAACTTATGTCATAACATTTATTTGAAGTGGGGTTATACTTTCCCCTGTCTTCTTAAGGCTTACTTACAATTTAGTTTATACTTAGGATTATTTATATATGAGGTGATCATTTTGTGTTGTCATTTTTAGACGGGCCAGCCTGCCAGACTATTCACAAACCAGTACTTCCAAATCAGAGCCGCCATGCTGAAAAGAGTCAGTGCCAAATGTTCATTCCTAACCGAAATTATAACCGGACCACAAATATGCTGTTAATGATTTTCTCAATCTCACTCCAATGCTGTCGTTTCCATATCATTCTTCCATTAAATGTTTGTACAGTTTCAGGCAACAGTTGTTGGTTTGCAGGCCTCTGAATATCTTACTATGTAAATAAATATGTGAGTGTTATACTCTGTGAGGATGTTTATACATGTTCCCTTTATGTCTGCAGAGGAATTCACTCGATAGACAACAAAGAGTGATGCAAAATAATCCGTAATGCTAGAGACAAATGTCCAATAGAGAGTCAGGTATAAGCAATGCGTTGTTTGTTCCAGGTTATTGATAATATTTCTGTCTTAAATGTTTCAGTTGCACTTTTAAGCTGTCTTGCAGTCCCTGATTTAAGAACTAAAAGGCAAAAATCTGAAATCCTCAAAAGCAAAAATGTTGAAAGCATCTCTATACATTTGCCATTAAATACCTTTTGGTATTTTGGTCATTCAAGACAGAAAATGTGATAAGCGTACAATAGGCTGCTCCTGGATCAGTACTCGTTGCACTGGATGTTCTACAAAACAGGGACTGGTGGCATCTAGCACTTTCTAACACTATGGCTTGGTTAAGGGGTGAATGGTGAATGTTAAATAGTAATAATAAATGTTCTGAGTTGTAAAAGATGTTATAGACTTTATACCACTGACACAATATTGTCTTGTCATCTACTTGTTTTTATCAACATGTTGAGTGCTGTTAATGTATGTGTATGACACGTGTGAATGTGTGCATGGCCCTTCTCATGTGTTACTGGACCTGAAGAAAGTGGATGATGGCAATCAAATGTATTTAAAATGAACAAATAAACAGATTCATCAAAAGTATAACAGCTGCATTGTAGTTCCTTTTTTGATTTGCAAATGTGTGTGTATAGTTTTCTCTGTGTCCACACGGGCGCAGTAAAGAGCAATGTATTGTGATCGTGCAATTCAAAGTGCTTGATTTTTAATGTTTCAAACTATTGATGTGTGAGGCCCCCTATGTCAAAGTGTTCCTGTGTGTTTCAGGTGCAGTTTGACAGAAAAATATATAACATACAATGTAGTTTAAACTCAAAAGGTTAGTTGCATCATATTTTCCTCCCTTCTCTTTAGTATTTGTGTCTGTTTGGACTGACGCATCGGAAACAAGAACACTGAGTGTGGCGTAGCGTGAGTCTGAGACTGCCCTTGGGTTTTTGTGCCTTAGCAGCAGTGTGTAAACCACTTTATAATATGAACCACTTGAGCTGTTGTATAACCTACAGACAGTAAACACAACTGTTGTGTTTCAGACACGATGATGACACCATACTAACAGACTTCATCCTGCCGAGTGAGTGAGTGAGTGAATAATTTAAATATAAATAAGAACGTCCTGAATGTTGATCTTGTGCAGGTCTTTTAAATAATATGGTTTTTTTTAAAAGTGTGAGTTGAATGTTACATGTAAGTTCATTTGCTCAAGTGTTGTAATTCAATTCATTCACTTGTTTCACTGTTTTCATTTTAAGCAGCATCAAAGCTGAAAATATTGACAGCTATAATAACTACTTACTTTTAACACTACACATTTTCATAAACTGTGTAAACAATTGAAAAAGCTTCTTGCATAAAAGAGTTTTCTTAGAAATGTGTGGTTCTCACAGGACAGCTACATTACAACATATGATGACTTTATAGAATAGTTAGTTAAAATCAGCATAACTTTAAACATTTAAACTATTCAAATGCAGCAGTAAGATAATTCACCATAAATATACCAGTTATGGTGATCTGAAATACTACTAATCTTTCAGTAAAAAAGAAATGTTTGTGTATTAGATCATAGTTAAGACCAAAGGAAAACATAGGGTTTTAAAGGGGCCCTATGCTCGTTTTCAGGTTCATATTTGTGTTTTGTGCAATGTTCAAAAAGGTCTTTATTGTTCTCATACTGCCTGTGCTAGAGCACCTCTTTTCCCCCTCTGTCTGAAAACAGAGCCCAGTCTGCTGTGATTGGTTAGCTGGCCGGCTCTGTTGTGATTTTTGGACTGCTTAGCAATGTCCCGCCGCTTGGGGTTTTGGAAAAAATAGTTAATCTCCTATCTGTAATCTAGGCTGATAATACTCAAGTCGTTCAACGTGTTTCAAGGCAGTTGAATTCATTCATATACCCATATAGTATTTTATTAATGACCAGCCAGAGCAATTGATAAATCAAAATCTGTCTTTGCTTTACTTTGAACAAATAAAACAACATTTTTCATCAAAAATGATATTCATACACTTATACTTATATTGCTTCATATCTGTTTTACAAACACATTTACATCAGATGATCATCTATTTTCTGTCATCATCGCAAACTAAAAGCTTTGATTGTATTACACTGGCTTTCCTGAAGTCGAGGAATAAAAGGTGAATCACACCAAGCACTCATGTGGAAGATCCCCGACAGACAGACATGGCAGGTGGAAATGCTTGGGATCAGCCCACAAACGGTTCCCCTGAAACATAACAGCATCAAGATCCATACTGGAGTTTTCCCGTGATTTTCCTTACAACAGAGAAAAGTGTGGCTTGATTTGGAATTTGATTGAACCTAGACATTTTAACCAGTTAACCTTTAGGAGTGCATACATACACAATCTTTCAAAAATAACTTTATTTCCCCTGTTGTCCTAATAGGGCGATTCCTAGGCACCTTCGACACAGCAGAAAACCCCTCGTCATACTGGTGCTGTAATGCAATGTTTTATATGGAAAGAGGTTTTTACAGTGCATTTACACTGTGTAAAGCTGAAGGGAATTGAATCTCTGGGCTGAGATAAGCTGAATTCATTATCAGGGATGCAGAATTAAATCCCTTTATTGATTTAAAAAGCCAAACATACCTAATGGGCTTATTAAGGTCCACATCCTGCGTTAGACACTGTAAAGCTTTGTGTTGCATACATTTGAGTCCAAAGATGCTGAGAAAAGGGCTGAAATGTATTCTTTAATGTATGTTTTTCTATATCCACATTCAAAAAACATAATGCTCAGTGTTAACACCAGTGACTTTGTGTTTGACTGCTGTTGGTCTTAAAGGATATTGTATTTCTTACCTGTTCTAATTTTAAAAAAAAATCCAATGAAATAAAAATCCAAACAACGCATCGAAACGCCTGACAAATATTATCCGTGTGGCCTCTTTTAGCTTCTGTAGCACAGACGTCCATTGTCTCGAACATCTATTAAAACCCATCAATGAGCCAAACTGTTTTTTCATTACCATGGACACACACACACACACACACACACACACACACACACACACACACACACACACACACACACACACACACACACACACACACACACACACTCCTACTGTTTAAGTGAGGCTTTGTAAAGTCTACGGTACCCAGCTGATTATAATAACTGATGTAAGAATGAAACCACAACTTGGTGAGCTGTTTTAATGATTTATTAAGAGTGGAGAAGTCAGAAAGTATTGAGAGATGCACTGTTGGTTATATTTTTTTCATAGGATTTCCTCACAATAACAACAATATAGAATATTGTCAGCCTTATCCCCATTCCTTGTGCTTGAATTTAGTTAAGTAGCGTTTTGGAAAGTGCTCTTAACTTCAGCCTTGAGATTCAGAGTCCACAGATTTACCCTATAGGATATATTTCTCGTCTCTACTTATATTTTATGATGCTGAGCTCCTGTCCTGTCAGCCCTTGGTTAGAGTGAGTGCAGTGTGAGAAGGGCTCATTCGTTTGTGGGTTTTTATTGGCGGTGATGGGAGTGGTTACTTTACAAATGCAAGCCTTTTCTTTAGGAGGCGTACTCATACTCCTCTGCACTGCGTCGTCCAAAGTCCATCCAGCCTTGGTAGTCTCTGTCCTTTATCCTGTGGGCGGGGGACAGGCCGCTGGCTCTGCTGGTGAGGGAGGATCTGCCCTGGTAGGGGGAGGCTGGGGGAGGCAGAAACAGGAAGATTTGATGAGGACAGGAAGGAAAAAACATGATTGCATGCACATTTTTCTTCCTATACAGTAAAATGAATATATAAGAGGTTGTTGAGGTAACTCATGCTGAATTGTTTGATTATACCCCCCACCAGGTGAGCTGTGCAGGTCTCCCAGTCACACAGTGTTAACTTGAAGGAGCAACAGAGTGACAGCGACAGAGAGCGCAGAGTGGGAGGTCAGGGGACGAGTGGACGGGGAGGTATGGGAGGAGATAGCGAGCTGGAGAGAGGCGGGACATGGCAGATGGTGGGACTACAGGCTCAGCATGAGTGACGGCAGATAGAAAGATAGAAATAACAGGACCAAGAGGAGAAGACGAGAGGATGGTTTTCTTGAGAGGACAAAAGGGAAAGCTGTTTTTGTTCCTAATACTTTCTATTAAACCTCTCACTGTGCATGTGACCGCTCACCTTTCCTGGAGAGGAGTCTGGCCAGGAGCTGGCTCAGGCTGATCCGAGCATCTGCGGTCTCTTGGGATGGGTTGTAGTTGGCGAGCTGCCCTGAGGGGGGACCAGGGGCCGAGCGGGCCAGGCGTGTGTGGTGGGATGAGGGGGGAGCCATGCTGTCTGACACCAGAGCCTCACCCTCTGCTCTCTGGGACTAAAGTGGACAAACAGGAAGAGAGATTAGGAAAAACCTCACATCCTGAAATCAGGATTGCATGATCTTTTGGTTCGACACAGCCAAGATACTAAAAATAAATATGATGGTAATAATGA